>NW_022444187.1:0-3348 GCF_009761245.1 Sapajus apella
TGTAGCCGGGACCCCACAGTAGTAGCTCCAGGCCCGGGCCTTGGGGAACCCCTAGCTCCTGGTGGCAAGACACCGGGGGAGTCCAAGGGCAGGGGCTAAGGGAAGAAGGTTCTGGGGACATTTGAAGAATAAGGGCCTGGACCTTCCTGCTTGGGACTGACCCTGGACGGGCAGCTCACTACCTCTCAAGGTGGGGCCTCCTGTCTCGTCCCTGCAGGAGGCAGCAGCGTTCACTGAGGGCTGACCAGGAGTATCTCGAGCTGGCTTAGGCGTTGGGTGGTCCTCCCGGAATAGGACTGTAGGTGTGGGGTCTTCAGAACAGAGGACCGGAGTAACTTTTACTTATTCCTTCATTGGTGTGGGCCTTTTATGGGTGATAATGCTGTGTCCCCGTAGACCACTAGCCTGTGGCCTGACCCCTGGTTAACTCATAAAGCCCAGCTCGCTGTTCATGTTCTCTCTGCCATCGCGTCATTTTAGAGACAGTGACCCTGCTCAGCCTGACAGTGACCAAATAAAGTGAAACCCTTTAGGTGTCCATATTTGTGCATTTCAACCCTTTTGCTCTGACTATACCGTCTCCCTGGGATCACCTCTCCATTCACCTGGAGAACTCCTATTCATCCTTCAAAATCCAGTGCCAATGTGCCCTCCCTGGGGTGCTCATCTGCTTTTCCACAGACTCCTCTTCATCCGTCACCACCCATCCGGGTTATCGTGTCTGCTTTGCAGACCTGCAAGCTGAGCTCTGGTTCCCCTTTGGGGCTACCTCCCCCATCTAGAGGGCCCCTTCTAGTATTTCTGAGGGGCAGCCTCCAAAGGCGGCCCAGAGGCTGGTTTGGGGAGAGGACGTAGGGGTCTCAGGGAGCCCTGGTCTCTGTATACCCCAGGTCCAACCGTGACTGCCAGATCGACCAGCACCACCGGAACCAGTGCCAGTACTGCCGTCTCAAGAAGTGCTTCCGGGTGGGCATGAGGAAGGAGGGTGAGTACGTGCTGGGGACGATCACAGCAGCTGGGGCCGGGGTGAGCAAACAGCTTCCTCCCTTCTTCCCTCCCTTTCACAGGGGTCTGGGAGCCTCAGGGGGCCGGGGCCAGCGCCTGCTAACCTCATTACCACCGATCCCTTGATCCCATGGGGTACAGTCTGGCTCCAGGCTGGAGGAATCCAATTAGAATCCGTGGCCCCCTGGTTGCTGCCGTGGAGCTGAAAGGCCAGGGATGTCACTACTTGGGCCCACGAGGGACTTTCCCCAGCCCTCTTCTCTTGCAGGAGCTCCCCGCCCCAAGTATCCCCAACCCCGGCCTCAGAGGCTGGTCCCCTGGCCCTGACACCTTGGTGACCTCCTTGTCTCCCAGCCCGGACACTGCTTTCTGAACAAGGATGTGTGTGGTTTTTTTTATTTGATTTGCTTCCCCTCCACCCTTCACCCATGCTTTTTGTTTGCCCAAGGCAGGAACTCTGCCCGATTAAGGCAAAGGGCAGCTTACTCTTTCTCCTGACCCCGGGTGCTGGGAGTCAGAGTGAGGCCCAGCTGTGTCTCTCTGCTCAGGGGACCTGGGTGGATGGGGGGCCACTGGGCCTAGAGCTCCGCCAAACCACCTTAGGATTCAAGTAGAACCCAGAGGTTTCCACATGGATTTCTGGGGTTCAGGAATAGAATCTAGCCTATTGGACGAGATCTCTACCATGCTGGGTTTCAGGTCCCCCCCCCCCCGGGACTGTGCCATGGGCCAGGCTGGCATTTCTTTCCAATGTCTGACCTGAGCCGCTCCTGCTTTGAAGTTTTTTGTTTTTTGAGATGGAGTCTCGTTCTGTTGCCCAATCTGGAGTGTAGTGGCGTGATCTTGGTTCACTGTAACCTCCACCTCCTGCATTCTAGAAATTCTTCTGCCTCAGCCTCCCACGTAGCTGGGACTACAGGCACACGCCACCACGCCCTGGCGAATTTTTTATTTATTTTAGTAGAGACAGGGTTTCACTGTGTTGCCCAGACTGGTCTCAAACTCCTGAGCTCAGGCAGTCCACCCACCTCGGCCTCCCAAAGTGCTGGGATTACAGGCGTGAGCCACCGTGCTTGTGCTCTTTTTCATTTTCTTTTCTTTCCTTTTTTTTTTTTTTCTTTGAGATACAGTCTCACTCTATCTTCCGGGCTGAAGTGCAGTGGTGTGATTGCAGCTCACTGCAGCCTCAATCTCTTGGTTGAAGTGATTCTCCCACGTCAGCCTCCTGAGTAGCTGGGATTACAAGTGTTGGCCACTACGCTGGGCTAATTCTTAATTTTTTGTAGAGATGGGGTCTCGCTATGTTGCCCAGGCTGGTCTCGAACTCCTGGGCTCAAGCGATCTTCCCGCCTCAGCTTCCCAAAGTGCTGGGCTTGCAAATGGGAGCCACTGTCTGCATTTTACAGTTGAGGAAACTGAGGCACATGTGGGTTGGTGAGGCTGTTGATCAAAGAGCAAGAGAGCTGTCACTGGGATTTGAACCTGCAGAGTCTGGGCTGAAGAGCTGGGAAGAGTTTGGGGAAGAGTGAACAAGAGGTGCAAAGGCCCTGGGGTGGGAACACGGCCTGGTGAGGGAGTGGAGGTTGCTCACAACCTTTAGCAAAGTGAGGAAGAAGCTCCCTGGTCCTCCTATCTGGGCCTGGTCCCGCTCTCTCCATTTCACAGTTGACTCAGACTCAGGGACTCCTTGGAGCGCGGCCCCTGCTTCTCCTCTCAGCTCCGTTAGCCCCTAGCGTCCCCTCTCTATTCTCTACACGAGTTGACCTGGAGTTCACAGGGGTGATGAGATGGGGCATGCCAACTCATTAAAGCTCATTAATTAGTCTGCTGGCAACCAGCCCAGTCTGCCCTGCCACCCCGGCACAAGCCAGGCAGGCACGTGGCCCTTTTCTGCTTCCTGCCTCAGTTTCCCCTTTCTCACCCACCTGGTCACTGCAGACATGTGCTCAGACCGGCAGCAGGGCCTCCCCCCTTCAACGCTACTGATGGCCGCTAATGTTTACTGAGGACGTACTGCAGGCCCCCGGGACCCATCCCTACTATGGGGCCCTCCCAAACCTTCCCTGAACTGTGGCCTCTGCAGGGACCCAGACAGACCAGACCTGCCCTCAGGGGTCACCATCTGGTGGGGAGGGGGTGGAAGGTGGAGAAATGGTCCCCTCTCCATAGCCGAGAGCAGGTGCCGGGTGGGTACTGATTTCTTGCTTTGGGGACCAAGCTGGCCAGGGTGCCCCAAGTCCTCCGTGGCCCCATCCTCAGCTCTGGGAACCCCATGACTAACAGATTGAGGCTCCAAGGCATGCCCCTCCTTGTCCCCAGCAGCTGGGGGGTGTGGGGATGGTG
>NW_022444188.1:0-3347 GCF_009761245.1 Sapajus apella
AAAAAAAAAAAAAAAAAAAAAAAAGACTATAAGCCAAATATGAATTAAGGTTAATAATACTGTCTACCCTTCCTATCTGTGGGTTCCACATCATGGATTCAACCAACTGAGGATAAAAAATATCCAAGGGAAAAAAAAAAGAATGGTTGCAGCAGCTGTATACTGACTATGTACAATATAGGATAACAAGTATTTACATAGCATTTACATTGTATTAGGTATTATAAGCAATCTAAGGCCGGGCGTGGTGGCTCAAGCCTGTAATCCCAGCACTTTGGGAGGCCGAGGCGGGTGGATCACGAGGTCAAGAGATCGAGACCATCCTGGTCAACATGGTGAAACCCCGTCTCTACTAAAAATACAAAACATTAGCTGGGCATGGTGGCGTGTGCCTGTAGTCCCAGCTACTCAGGAGGCTGAGGCAGGAGAATTGCCTGAACCCAGGAGGCGGAGGTTGCAGTGAGCCGAGATCGCGCCATTGCACTCCAGCCTGGGTAACAAGAGCGAAACTCCGTCTCGGAAAAAAAAAAAAAAGAAAAAAAGAAAATACAGTCCCTTATCCACAGTCTCTTATCCACAACGCTGAATCCGAAAGCTTAAACACCAAAGGTGTTTTTTTTCTTTTCATTAAACTTAGGTGTTGAAGTAATTTGACAGCAAAATTTGACCTGATGTGAAGGTGTTTAAAGTCTATTTAATCAACTTACTGTAAAAATGCACAGATTTCACTGCAGAAATCCTAGGGTGTGTGATTATGCGATTGCTAGTGTGATGTGTGATATATCGACCCTGTTTCTAGTGTGATATGTGGTATATGAATCATATTACCCAAAAAAATAAAAACTAAAATAAATAAATCATATTACCTTACTAAATCTGCAAAATGCTGAATTCTAAAATATATCTGATACCAAGGGTTTCTGATTAGAGACTGTGGATTTGTGAACACATGTCATAATATAATATACAGCTGTTCCTTTTTTCTAACTTGATGTGTATCTAAGCCTGGTTCATAAAACTGAGGAAGGGAGAAGGAGAAAATAAATGTTTTAAAGGTCACTGTGAAAAGCTACTTCAAATCAGATTTCATTGTGAGTAAATGAGGAGCCAGAAATGAATGCAACTGGGAACTGGGGAGGTTTTTTTTTTTTTAACATAAGCATTAAAACAAGAAAATCTATGAGGGAGGCTGAGCATGGTGGCTCATACCTCTAATGCCAGCACTTTGGGAGGCCAAGGTGGGCAGATCACTTGAGGCCAGGAGTTCAAGATCATCCTGGCTAACATGGTGAAACCCATTCTCTCTTTTTTTTTTTTCCCAGCAGTCCTCTAAGTCTTAACTCAGGTGAAACCCATTCTCTACTAAAAATACAAAAATTAGCCGGGTAAGGTGGCAGGCACCTGTAGTCCCAGCTACTCAGGAGGCTGAGGTGGGAGAGGTAAGAGAATTGCTTGAATCTAGGAGGCAGAGGCTGCAGTGAGCCAAGATTACACCACTGCCCTCCATCCTGGGCAACTGAGTGAGCCTCTGTCTCAAAAATAAAAGAAAGGGCAGGCACAGTGGCTCCCGTCAAAATCCCAGCACTTTGGGAGGCACTTTTGTAATCCCAGCACTTTGGGAGGCTAACGCAGGTGGATCACAAGGTCAGGAGTTAGAGACCAGCCTGACCAACATGGTGAAACCCCATCTGTACTAGAAATACAAAAATTAGGTGAGGCTACATGGCTCATGCCTGTAATGCCAACACTTTAGGAGGGTGAGGTGGATGGATCACAAGGTCAGGAGTTCAAGACCAGCCTGGCCAAGATGGTGAAACCCCGTCTCTACTAAAAATACAAAGTAATTAGCCAGGCATGGTGGTAGGCGCCTGTAATCCCAGCTAATTAGGAAGCTGAGGCAGAGAATTGCTTGAACCTGGGAGGCAGAGGTCACAATGAGCCGAGACCACACCACTGTACTCCAGCCTGCGCAACAGAGTGAGACTCTGTCTCAAAAAAACAAACAAACAAAAAACCTAGCCAGGCGTGGTTGCGCACGCCTGTAATCCCAGCTACTCAGGAGGCTGAGGCAAGAGAATCACTTGAACCTGGGAGACGGGATCATGCCACTACACTCCAGGCTGGGCAACACAGTGAGACTTCATCTCAAAAAAAAATTAAATAAATAAATAAAAATCCATGAGGGAGAAGCAGTCCCTGTACCCGGAGCTGTCATCATTTGTATTGTAGCTTTTCAATGAAACTGTGGTGTAATTCCTAACCATCCTAGGAATTGCTTTCATTGAACACCAGGAACTCAACTCCAGGTCCCCGGCCTTTCCCTACTTCTAGACCCTGAAGGCTGTAAAGAGGTTGCTCAGCCTAGAGTCTCTAGCAGATGGTGCCTGCCACATAGCCAACCACCCACTCTGGAGCCATATCTCTTCCACTGAATCGCTTAGCCTCACCATTTTCCTCCAGGAGATGAGGCTTCTGTGGCGCTTGCTCAAGCTGGGTGTCCACAGTCAGGGGCTGGTGACTAAAGGACTCTTGCACTGCTCCAGGTGGTGCCATCTTCTGAGGAAGCACATCAGGGCAGGCAACAATCTAACAACCACAACCACAACCGATCAGCACAGTTACAGAGACAGCCATGAATGAAACCAGTAGAGTCACAGTGGACTTTCATTCATCCCTTTGCCAAATATTTAATGCGCATCTACAATGAGCCAGGCACCGATTATGCAGTTATTTAATAAACATGGTTTACTTCTAGTTGGAGAAGACGTTCATCAAACACATCAAAACACAAATAAATACATAATTACAAACTGGGCTATATGTTGGAATGGAAAAGAAACTGATTCCACGAGACAGAACAGAGGAAACCTGTTTTAGACTGGGAGGTCAGGGAAGGCTTTCCTGAGGAAGTGTCCTTAAGGAAACACTGAAAGGGGGAAACAAAGCCAGCCAGAAAAAACACAGAAGTGACCCAGGCAGAGAGAACATTCAAAAACTCTCTCAGGGCCAGGCGGGGGTGGCTCATGCCTATAATCTCAACACTGGGAGGCTGAAGTGAGAGGATCGCTTGAGCCCACGAGTTCAAGACAAGCCTGAGCAACACAATGAGACCCCGTTTCTACAAAAAATTAAAAATTAGCCAGGCATGGTGGCATGCCACACTGTGGTCCCTGCTACTCAGGAGGCTGAAGCGGGAGGAGGCTCAAGTGAACCCAGGAGGCTCAAGGCTCCAGTGAGTCCAGGAGGTCAAGGCTGCAGTGAGCTATGATCACACCACTGCACTCTAGCCTGGGCAACAGGGCAAGACCCTGCCCAAAGAAAGAAAAGAAAGAAAAGGGCTGGCTGGG
>NW_022444189.1:0-1547 GCF_009761245.1 Sapajus apella
ATTGGCTGAGGAGTGATTTACTCCCAATTATGTGGTCAATTTTAGAGTAGGTGTGATGTGGTGCTGAGAAGAATGTATATTCTGTGGATTTGGGGTGGAGAGTTCTGTAAATATCTATCAGGTTTGCTTGGTCCAGGTCTGAGTTCAAGTCCTGGATATCCTTGTTAATTTTCTGTCTGGTTGATCTGTCTAATGTTGACAATGGGGTGTTAAAGTCTCCCACTATTATTGTGTGGGAGTCTAAGTCTCTTTGTAAGTCATTAAGAACTTGCCTTATGTATCTGGGTGCTCCTGTATTGGGTGCATATATATTTAGGATCGTTAGCTCTTCTTGTTGCATTGATCCTTTTACCATTATGTAATGTCCCTCTTTGTCTCTTATGATCTTTGTTGCTTTAAAGTCTAATTTATCAGAGATGAGAATTGCAACTCCTGCTTTTTTTTTGCTCTCCATTTGCTTGGTAAATCTTCCTCCATCCCTTTATTTTGAGCCTTTGTGTATCCTTGCATGTGAGATGGGTTTCCTGGATACAGCACACCAATGGGTTTTGGCTTTTTATCCAATTTGCCAGTCTGTGTCTTTTGATTGGGGCATTTAGTCCATTTACATTTAGGGTTAATATTGTTATGTGTGAATTTGATACTGCCATTTTGGTGCTAGCTGGCTGTTTTGCCCTTTAGTTGAGCTGGTACTTGTTGTTCCTTTATATGTGTAGAGCCTCTTTCAGGAGCTCTTGTAGAGCTGGCCTGGTGGTGACGAAATCTCTGAGTACTTGCATGTTCCCAAAGGATTTTATTTTTCCTTCACTTATGAAGCTTAGTTTGGCTGGATAGGAGATTCTGGGTTGAAAATTCTTTTCTTTAAGGATGTTGAATATTGGCCCCCATTCTCTTCTGGCTTGTAGGGTTTCTGCTGAGAGATCTGCTGTGAGTCTGATGGGCTTCCCTTTGTGGGTAACCCGACCTTTCTCTCTGGCTGCCCTTAGTATTTTCTCCTTCATTTCGACCCTGGTGAATCTGACGATTATGTGCCTTGGGGTTGCTCTTCTTGACGAATATCTTTGTGGTGTTCTCTGTATTTCCTGGACTTGAATGTTTGCCTGCCTTGCTAGGTTGGGGAAGTTTTCCTGGATAATATCCTGAAGAGTATTTTCCAGCTTGGATTCATTCTCTTCGTCACATTCGGGTACGCCTATCAAACGTAGATTAGGTCTTTTCACATAGTCCCACATTTCTTGGAGACTTTGTTCATTCCTTTTTACCCTTTTTTCTCCAGTCTTGCCTTCCCGTTTTATTTCATTGAGTTGATCTTCGACCTCTGATATCCTTTCTTCTGCTTGGTCAATTCGGCTGTTGATACTTGTGCATGCTTCACGAAGTTCTCGTGTTGCAGTTTTCAGCTCCATCAATTCACTTATATTCCTTTCTATTTTGTCCATTCTTGTTAGCATTTCGTCAAATCTTTTTTCAAGGTTCTTAGTTTCTTTGCATTTGGTTAGAACATGTTCTTTAAGTTCACAGAAGTTTCTTACTACCCACCTTCTGAA
>NW_022444189.1:1647-3344 GCF_009761245.1 Sapajus apella
CCATCCAACCTTGTTCCCTTGCTGGCGAGGAGTTGTGATCCCTTTTAGGAGGAGAGGTGTTCTGGTTTCAGGTGTTTTCATCCTTTTTGCGCCGGTTTCTTCCCATCCTTAAGGATTTATCCACCTGTCGACTTTGTAGTTGCTGGCTTTCAGATTGGGTCTCAAATCTTTCAGATTGACGTTCTGTTTGTTGATGATGAGGTTATTTCTGTTTCTTGGTTTTCCTTCTGACAGTCTGGCCCCTCTGCTGTAGGTCTGCTGAGGTTCACTCCAGGCCCTGCTTGCCTGGGGTTCACCTGCAGCAGCTGTTGAACAGCAAGGGTTGTTACCAGTTTTCTTCTTCTTCTATCTTTGTCCCAGAAGGATACCCGCCTAGTGTCAATCTGATCTCTCCTCTATGAGGTGTCTTTTTGGATATATAGGGGTCAGGGAGCTGCTTGAGGAGATGGTCTTTTCTTTATAGGAGCTCAAATGGTGAGTTGCGAGCTCTGTTGTTGTTCATTCAGAGCTGCTGGGCAGGTACTTTTAGGTCTGCTGCAGCAGAACTCATAAACTGCTTTTTGTTCCCAGGTGCTCTGTCCCAGGGATTTAGGGCTTTATTTATGAGTTTCCGTTATGCTGCTGCCTTCTTTTTTTTTTTTTTTTTCCTTCAGACCTGCCCAGCCCAGCAAGGAGGCAGCCTAGTCACTGTCGGCCTATAGCAGCTTTGCTGAGCTGCTGTGGGCTGCGCCCCGCTGCCGAGTGAACTTCCCTGCAGTCCTGTTTATATGGGTGTAGTTAGAACTGCTTTGGCGATGGTGGCCCGCCTCTGTTGGGGCGGAGTCTCTGCTGTGGTGGGTTGCCTTGGCAACGGCGGGTTGCCTCGGCAATGGTGGGTTGCCTTGGCAACGGCGGGCTCCCTGGTAATGGCGGACGACCCTCCCCCACAGAGCTGAACCGTCCCGGGTTCAGCTGCGCTTGCTGTGAAACTCTCAATCCAGAGTTTCTGGTTGCTGCTCTTTTGTGGGGGTGGGGCCAGCCGAGCCTGATCGCCTGGCTCCCTGCCTCAGAGCCTTTTTTAAGTTGGTGTTCCAGTCGCCTGTTGAAGAGGCGCCGGGGTCTGGTTGTTTTCCCCTGCGGCCACTCACTGCGCTGGCTTAAACAGCGGCACTGAGGTTTGTGGCGCTTTTTTTTCTTTTTTTTTTTTTGCCCTGGAATCTACTGTCCTGGTTCTCTGCTCAGTCCCCTTTTTGAACCAGCATATGGGCGACTTCCCGTGGCTCCAATCGCCAGCCTAAAGGGCCCCCGGACCGGTGTATTTTGTACGGAGAACCGCGGCTCCAGGGCGCCGACAAAGCAGCCGCGCGGGGCAAAGCACCTCTGCCCGGGAATTTCCTAGTCTGTGGGCAATAAAAACGCGGCGTCCACTCACCCTCTGCGCTTTCACTGGGAGCTGCAATCCTGAGCTGTTCCTAAACGGCCATCTTGGATCTCCTCCGTGGCATTGTTTTTCAACCCAGCATCTGACTCCTTTCAATATTTAGCATAGAAATATTACAAGCCAGCCGGGCGCAGTGGCTCATGCCTGTAATCCAAGCACTTTGGGAGGTCAAGGTGGGTGGATCACAAGGTCAGGAGATCAAGATCATCCTGGCTAACATGGTGAAACCCCGTCTCTACTAAAACTACAAAAAAATTAGCCAAGTATCGTGGTCCCA
>NW_022444190.1:0-3344 GCF_009761245.1 Sapajus apella
AAAAAAGCAGCTATTTAGCAGAATGGTTTTCAAGCTGTGCAATCAACTTAGAGAGTAAAACTAATGTGTGTGTGTCACAGTTCTGAAATCGTTTCTTTGGAAAATCAGGAAAAAGATATTTCCAGCCATATACAGGCATAGAAGAACTAGAAGTAAGACTGCATTTAAAACACAGGAGAAACGCCTATTTAAAACTTCTGTGCTTTGTGTTCTTTCACCTTAGGAAGTAGCATCTATGTTTAGATTCGGCGAGTTATAAAAACGTTTCTTCTAAAAGCTGCGTTTGCATATTCCAGAGAGAATGGGACAATAGGGTGTAATGAGAAATATGTTCCTCTAAAACAAAAATGCAGCTAACCAGCAATGGTTGTCAAGCTGCAGAATCAACTTACAGACTTAAACTGACGTCTGTGTGCAGCTGTTCTGAAATCGTTTCTTTGGAAAATCTGTAAACAGATAATTCCAGCCATATACATGCTTATAAGATCTAGCAGTAATACTCCGTTTAAACCACAGAAGAAACGTCTATTTGAAACTGCTCTGCTTTGTGTTCGTTCACCTTAGGAAGTTGCATCTATGTTTAGATTCAGCGATTTAGAAACACGTTTCTTCTAAAAGCTGCGTTTGGATATTACAGAGTGAATGGGAGTATAGGCTGTAAAGAGAAATATATTACTCTAAAAAAAAAACGCAGCTATTTAGCAGAATGGTTTTCAAGCTGTGCAATCAACATAGAGAGTAAAACTAATGTGTGTGTGTCACAGTTCTGAAACCCTTTCTTTGGAGAATCAGGAAAAAGATATTTCCAGCCATATACAGGCATATAAGAGCTAGAAGTAAGACTCCATTTAAAACACAGGAGAAACGCCTATTTCAAACTTCTCTGCTTTGTGTTCATTCACCTTAGAAAGTAGCATCTACGTTTAGATTCGGCGAGTTATAAAAACGTTTCTTCTAAAAGCTGCGTTTGGATATTCCAGAGTGAATAGGAGTATAGGCTGTAAAGAGAATTATCTGGATCTAAAACAAAAATGCAGATATCTAGATGAAAGGTTGTCAAGCCGTACAATCAACTTACAGATTTAAACTGATGTGTGTGTGCAGCATTTCTGAAATCGTTTCTTTGGAGAATCTGTAAACAGATAATTGCAGCGATATACCGGCATATAAGAATGAGCTGTGAGACTGCGTTTAAAACACAGGGGAAACGTCTATTTCAAACTGCTTTGTGTTGTGTTCGTTCGCCTTAGGAAGTTGCATCTATATTTAGATTCAGCGATTTAGAAACACGTTTCTTCTAAAAGCTGCGTTTGGACGTTCCAGAGTGAATGGGAATATGGGTTGTAAAGAGAAACATCTTGATCTGAAACAAAAACGCAGCTATCTAGATGAAAGGTTTTCAATCTGCACAATCAACTTACAGAGTTAAACTGTTGTGTGCCTGCAGCATTTCTGAAATCGTTTCTTTGGAGAGTCTGGAAACAGATATTTCCAGCCACATACAGGCAAAGAAGAACTGGCAGTGAGACTGAGTTTAAAACACAGGATAAACGTCTATTTCAAACTGCTCTGCTTTGTGTTCGTTCATCTTAGGAAGTTGCAGCTATGTTTATAGTCAGCGAGTTATACACATGTTTCTTCTACAAGCTGGGTTTGGATATTCCAGTGAAAATGGGACAATAGGGTGTAAAGAGAAATATCTTGCTCTAAAACAAAAACGCAGCTAAATTGCAGAATGGTTGTCAAGCTGTACAATCAACATACAGAGTTAAACTAATGTGTGTGTGTCACAGTTCTGAAATCCTTTCTTTGGAGAATCAGGAAAAAGATATTTCCAGCCATATACAGGCATATAAGAGCTAGAAGTAAGACTGCATTTAAAACACAGGAGAAACGCCTATTTCAAACTTCTCTGCTTTGTGTTCGTTCACCTTAGGAAGTAGCATCAATGTTTAGATTCGGCGAGTTATAAAAACGTTTCTTCTAAAAGCTGCGTTTGGATATTCCAGAGAGAATGGGACTGTAATGTGTAATGAGAAATAACTTGCGCTAAAACAAAAACTGAGCTATCTAGCAGAATGGTTGTCAAGCTGTAGAATCAACTTAGAGGTAAACTGATGTGTGTGTGCAGCAGTTCTGAAATCGATTCTTTGGAGAATCTGTAAACAGATAATTCCAGCCATATACACGCATATAAGAACTAGCAGTAAGGCTCCGTTAAAACCACAGAAAAAACGTCTATTTGAAACTGCTCTGCTTTGTGTTCGTTCACCTTAGGAAGTTGCATCTATGTTTAGGTTCAGCCAGTTAGAAACACGTTTCTTCTAAAAGCTGCGTTTCGATGTTCCAGAGTGAATGGTGTATGGGATGTAAAGAGAAATATGTTGATCTAAAACAAACACGCAGCTATCTAGCTCAATGGTTGTCAAGCTGTACAATCAACTTACAGAGTTAAACTGATGTGTGTGTGCAGCATTTCTGAAATCATTTCTTTGGAGAATCTGTAAACAGATAATGCCAGCCATATACAGGCTTAGGAGAACTAGCAGTGAGACTGCGTTTAAAACACAGGAGAAATGTCTATTTCAAACTGCTGTGTTTTGTGTTCGTTCACCTTAGGAAGTTGCAACTATATTTAGATTTAGCTTGTTAGAAACAAGTTTCTTCTAAAAGCTGCGTTTGGATATTCCAGAGTGAATGGGAGTATAGGCTGTAATGAGAAATATCTTGTTCTGAAACAAAAATGCAGCTATCTAACAGAATGGTTGCCAAGAGGTATAATCAACTTACAGAGTTAAACTCATGTATGTGTGCAGCAGTTGAGAAATCCTTTGTTTGGAGAATGTGGAAACAGATATTTCCAGCCACATACAGGCATGTAAGAAGAACTAGCAGTAAGACTGAGTTTAAAACACAGGAGAAACGTCTATTTCAAACTGCTCTGTTTTGTGTTCATTCATCTTAGGAAGATGCATTTGTGTTTAGAATCAGCGAGTAATAAACACGTTTCTTCTAAAAGCTGCGTTTGGATATTCCAGAGTGAATGGGAGTATAGGCTGTAAAGAGAAATATCTTGCCTAAGACAAAAATGCAGCTATCTATTAGAATGGTTTTCAAGCTGTGCAATCAACTTGCAGATTTAAACTGATGTGTGTGTGTCACAATTCAGAAATTCTTTCTTTGGAGAATCAGGAAACAGATATTTCCAGGCATATACAGGCATTTAAGAACTAGAAGTAAGACTGCGTTTAAAACACAGGAGAAACGACTATTTCAAACTGCTCTGCTTTGTGTTCGTTCACCTTAGGAAGTTGCATCTATGTTTAGATTCAGTGAGTTAGAAA
>NW_022444191.1:0-3344 GCF_009761245.1 Sapajus apella
AAAAGGTTTCAGTGTACAGTCTTAGGAATGAAAAGGGGAAGTTGACCTGAGATGCCTGGGTCTCCCTCTTCACAATGAGATACCACTACACACCTATTAGAATGGCCCAAATATAGAATACCACCACCACCAAATGCTGGTGAGGATGTGGAGCAACAGGAATGCTCATTCACTGCCAGTGGAAATCAGCTTTGGTAGACAGTTTCACAGTTTCTGACAAAGCTAAACAGTCCCTTACCATATGATCCAGCAATCACACTCTTTGGTGTTTACCCACATGAGTTAAAAACTTAGGTCCACACAAGTGTCTGCTCATAGATGTTTATAGTAGCATTATTCATAATTGTCAAGACTTGGACACTCCCAAGATGTCCTTCAGTAGGTGAAGGGATAACTAAATCTTGGCACACATCCAGACAACAAAATATTATTCAGTGCTAAAAAGTTATCAAGTCATAACTTTTTATGAAAAGACATGGAGGACCCTTTTTTTAATAAAAATTTTTAACTTTATTAAAATAGCGATGGTGTCTTACCATGTTGCCCAGGCTGGTCTCAAACTCCTGGGTTCAGGCAATCCTCCAGCCTCAGCCTCCTAAAGTACTGGGATTACAGACATGAACCACCGCACCCAGCCATCAAGGAACTTACTTACTTATTTATTTATGGAGACAGAGTCTTGCTCTGTTGCCCAGGCTGGAGTGCAGCGGCACGATCTCTGCTCACTGCAACCTCTGGTTCCCTGGTACAAGCGATTCTCCTGCCTTAGCCTCCCAAGTAGCTGGGATTACAGGCACATACCACCATGGCTGGCTAATTTTGTATTTTCAGTAGAGATGAGGTTTCATCATGTTGGCCAGGCTGCTCTCAAACTCCTGACCTCAGGTGATCCACCCTCCTCGGCCTCCAAAGTGCTGGAATTACAAACGTGAGCCGCCGTGCCCAGCCATTGACAAAGTATAAAAACACATGTTAAGGGTGGTGGCTCACGCCTGTAATCCAAGCACTTTGGAGGCCAAGGCAGGCGGATCACCTGAGGTCAGGAGTTCAAGACCAGCCTGACCAACATGGTGAAACCCTGTCTTTAAAAAAAAAAAAAAAAAACACATGTTAAGTGAAAGACACCAATCTGAAAAGGTCACATAGTATATGATTCCAACTATATGACATTCTGGAAAAGGCAAAGCTATGCAGATATGGAGACAGTAAAACAATTACTGGTTTCTAGGAGTTAAGGGAGAGGGAGACATGAATAGGTGATGTACAGAGGGTTTTAGGTTAGTGAAACTATTCTGTATGCTACTATAGCGGTGGATCCACATCATTATATATTTGTTTAAACACATAGACCGTACAACACTAAGAGTGAACCCTAATGTTATAATGTTAACTGTGGACTTTAGGTAACAATGGTGTGTTAGTGTAGACTGATTCTATCTATCTATGTATCTATGTATCTATCTATCTGTCTATCTGTAAGGTCTTTTAGGCTGACTGACGATGTCATGAATGCCATGTAAACCTCTGTGACCTGCAGATGAGTTCCTGGAAAATCTAAAGTAACTGGAAGACCAATCAAAGAGAAAGAAATGATCAAGCCCTGAGGCGTCTACTTAACTTTGAGACATTTTTTATTCTTCCTTATTCCAGCCCCAACTGATAAGGCCATTGGACTTTGTAAGTGACCTTGGTCAACCACACCCTATGACCCCCTCCCAGCTTGCAAAAGACCGGCCTAAAGTTACTTCTGTAACTTTCCACTGCCCACCCCAAACCTATAAAACAGACCCCTATCCCAGCGCCCTTCGCTGACGCCCTTTTAGGCCTTAGCCCAGCCATGCTGCTCACACAAACAAAGCCTGTTTGAGGGTCTCTTCATTCAGCATGCACGTTTTAACAATTGGTACTGAAAACCTGGGATGGGGTACTCCTTTGGGGAGACCAGCCCCCCCTCCCTGCTCCGCCTCTGAGAAGAAACTCACCTGAGACCTCAACACATCAGACCAGACCAGCAGCTCGCACCACGTTCGGATGGGGTCAGCAGTCTCCCCGCCCTCTTTTCCTTTAGATAACGGGAGACAGGTCTCTCCTTGCCTCCCTCTTTTCCTCCAAATCCCATGGAGACAAATCTCTCCCTTTTTCTCTCTCTTTTCCTTTAAATCTTTCTCCTTCTGGTAGAGACAAAGAGACATTCCTTATCTGTGTGGAGCCGGGAGGAGATAAGTCTGTCCTCCTCGCTCAAAAACTCCAATGTTGGTCATGGACTTGGGAAGACAGTCTTCCCTTGGTGTCTGGTCAAATGTGGGGACGGCTGCCTTGATCACTTACGCACGTTAAAGCCCAGGAAACAGTCAGGGACACCTACTAAAAACCCTGGTAGCTGCTAACTCCTCCTAGTCTCTACTCTACTCCTTTCCTTAAAAGTTCTCTCCTTCGCTGGAGGCATCACACTACCTGACTTCAAACTATACTACAAGGCTACAGTAATCAAAACAGCTTAGTACTGGTACCAAAACAGAGATATAGACCAATGGAACAGAACAGAGGCCTTGGAGGCAATGGCACACATCTACAACCATCTGATCTTTGACAAACTTGACAAAAACAAGCAATGGGGAAAGCACTACCTGTTTAATAAATGGTGTTGGGAAAACTGGCTAGCCATGACCAGAAAGCAGAAACTGGACCCCTTCCTGACACCTTACACTAAAATTAACTCCAGATGGATTAAATACTTAAACATAAGACCTAACACCATAAAAACCCTAGAAGAAAACCTAGACAAAACCATTCAGGACATAGGCGTAGACAAGGACTTCACGACCAAAACACCAAAAGCATTGGCAACAAAAGCCAAAATAGACAAATGGGACCTAATCAAACTCCACAGCTTCTGCACAGCAAAAGAAACAGTCATTAGAGTGAACCAGCAACCAACAGAATGGGAAAAAATTTTTGCAATCTAACCATCTGACAAAGGGCTAATATCCAGAATCAACAAAGAACTAAAACAGATTTACAAGAAAAAAACAAACAAGCCCATTCAAAAGTAAGCAAAGGATATGAACAGACTTTACAAAAGATGACATATATGAGGCCAACAAACATATGAAAACATGCTCATCATCACTGGTCATCAGAGAAATGCAAATCAAAACTACATTGAGATACCATCTCACGTCAGTTAGAATGGCGATTATTTAAAAATCTGGAGACAGGCTGGGCACGGTGGCTCACGCCTGTAATCCCAGCACTTTGGGAGGCCGAGGCGGGTGGATCATGAGGTCAAGAAATCGAGACCATCCTGGTCAACATGGTGAAACCCCGTCTCTACTAAAAGTACA
>NW_022444192.1:0-3344 GCF_009761245.1 Sapajus apella
TCATTAATCATTTTCCTTTTTCAGTATCCTTCTCACCCACCCTCCAGTGTCCCGAGCATGAGATCTATAGGCAGAGGTATAAGAGCTGAAGCCCTCTGACTCTGGAGGGATGCCATTAAGAGACCACCAGCCTTAGCAGAGCTCCTGAAGTCTGGACTCACCTAAGCAGCTTGGGGACAGTGAACCTGAAGGCATCACTGATGAAGAGGCTGTGGGTCCCAGGAGGAAGGTAGCATGCAACACCTGCCAGATGGTCCTCAGCAGTGGGCCCCACTGCCTCCCTTCTTGCCATAGGAACGGCTCAGTCTCTGGAGCCTCCATGCCACTGCCTCCTTTCCTTTTAAACACTATTGCCTTGGTGTGCCTTAGAGGAAGGGAGGGGCTGGCTCTGGGTCCCATTTTATACTCTCAGCCACCAGCAGCAGGGCCAGGCATTAAAAGCTTGTTTTCCTAACAATGGGCATGGGTGGGTGTGGATCCAGCCTGGCTCTCTCACCTATGCCTTCTTATCACCCTGAGTACCCATTTAAGAGGCAGTCACAGGAGTTGTGGGGGAAGGGCAGGAGGGCAGCCCTGAGGACTCTTAGATGGCCATGGGAAAGCACACACGTTGAGCACCTACTATGTGCCAGACACTTCCCAGTCATCCTAAGACCCCTGGCAAGCCAAATGTTGTTCCCATTTCACAGATGAGAAAACTGAAGCTCAGAGAAGGGAACTTGTCCAAGGGCACACAGCTGAGAAGTAAAAGCTGGGATTCAATTCCGTCTTTCTGCCTCCAGAACCCATGCACTTTTCTTTTTTTTGAGACGAAGTCTCACTCTGTCACCCAGGCTGCAGTGCAGTGGTGTGATCTCGGCTCACTGCAACTTCTGCTTCCTGGATTCAAGTGATTCTCTCACCTCAGCTTCCTGAGTAGCTGGGATAACAGGCAAATGCCAATACGCCCAGATAATTTTTGTATGTTTAGGAGATGGGGTTTCACCATGTTGGTCAGGCTGGTTTTGAACTCCTACCTCAAGCAATCCACCAGCCTCAGCCTCCCAAAGTGCTAAAATTACAGGCCTGAGCCACTGCACCCATCCTCCCATGTACTTTTTAATCTATCATGTTGTCAACCTGGGGGAAGAACAGCACCCCCTCTTCCACATGCACAACCAGCCAGCCTTTAGGTGGTTTTGAACTGCCGGAGAATCACAGCTGATATGCAAGGGGCCTGGTGCTCTGGCTCTGGGTGAAAGCACAGACAGATGCTCAGGCTGCCTCAAACTCATAAGATCCCTAGCTTTTGGCCATAACCAGGGGCCACAGAGAAGAGCTAAACTGAGGAACAGAGAGGAGGTTGTAGCGGGAGGCCCAAGGGCCCTTCCAGGGCAGGTCAGAAGCCCTGGGCCATAATGGAGAGGCTGGGGTGATGCAGCTGCTGACAGTCGCTGTGTGGTCTTGGGTGGGTAGGTTGCTCTAATCTCTGTGTGTGAAAGGATGGGTGTGGTCCCCCCCTGAGTCCCTTGTGTACCTCTGACAATCTGTAAGGTTATCAGTAATTGCTTGCTTGCTTGCTCTTTTGAGACAAAGTTTCAGTCTTGTTGCTCAGGCTGGAGTGCAGTGGTATGATCTAAGCTCACTGCAACCTCCATCTGTTGGGTTCCAGTGATTCCCCTGCATCAGCCTCCCAAGTAGCTGGGACACGCCCCCATGCCCGACTAATTTTTGTCTTTTTAGTAGTGATGGGGTTTCACCACGTTGGCCAAGCTAATCTTAAACTCCTTACCTCAGGTGTTCCACCTGCCTTGGCCTCCCAAAGTGCTGGGATTAAGGGTGTGAGCCAACATGCCTAGCCACTTATCAGTAATTTCAATCCCCATTACAAATCTCTGACCCGGGGCCCGTGCAGACATCAACTCCTTACATGAAGGAGCTCACTAACTTCCCTGAACCCCCTTGCCAGGTGGGTATCATTAGACTCTCCATTTTACAGAAGAGGAAGGAAGCTGAGGCTCTGAGAGGTGGCGATAGCAGCCCGAGGTCACACAGCAAGGGTAGAGTAGGGATTACAGCCTCGATCTTGACTTATGGTTCCTAGAGTATTTCTTGTTCACTAAGAACCCCCAACCCCACAATAATTAATAATAATAATAATAATAATAATAATAAAGGAAGCATAACAAAAATCCCCTTGTGAGCTCGGGTGGCAAGACCCTTGCAGGCCATGGTCTTTGTCCCTCATTGCTGGCCTGATCTGGTGTTTGGTTTGGCATCTATGGAGGGGTGTGGCTCAGCTCTGTTACTGAGTGGGCATGGCCTGCTGCTCACAGGTATTTTGGCATTTGGGTCTCAAAGACAAGAAGATGCCCCTTCCATGCAGAAAGCATCCCTGACCACCCTTCCTTTCTGACCCCACCATTTCATTCATTGCCTTCACAGCCTTGCCCATGGCGCCAACCCTCTCTTTGTCTTGTTAGAACCCCAGGTGGATAGACTTTCCTGAGTTTTTTACCAAGATGTCCCTAGTATCGAGTCCAGCTCCTGCACACAGTAGGAGCTCAATAAACACTTGTCAAACAAATGGGAAAAGCAGACTGAGCGATATGTGTAAAAGGGCCTAACAAGAGTGCCCAGCACATACTGTTATAAACATATATAGAAGGAAGGATGGACCCTGGTTGGGTGGACAGAACTTGGCTTTGGAGCCAGGAGACTATGGTTCCAATGCCTGCTCTGTCTTCTCTCCTCTGAGCCTTAATATTTCCATCTGTAAAATGGGATCAGGGAAGAGTTGATTGGGAAGTTTTCTTTCAGGCTGGAGATTTTACTCAGTTTGGTTCCAGCTGTTTGCCTGGAGAGTCACTGTGTTCAGCCTGCAGGCTCCATAGCAGGCATTTTCCTCTTCTGGAGATCTCACTTCCAATCAAGGAAGAGGTCCAGATTGCTGTCTGATGTCTGGTCTCTGGACTGAAGGCCATTTAGTGCAGGACTCACAAATGACCATGGGGAAAGGCAGGAGGTATGCACGAATGGCATGGGTGAGGTGTGAGTTGGGGGATACAAAAGGGAGTGGTGAGGGCTGGGTGCCGTGGCTCACACCTGTAATCCCAGCACTTTGGGAGGCCGAGGTGGGCAGATAACCTTAGGTCAGGAGTTCAAGACCAGCCTGATAACTTGAGCAACATGGAGAAACCCAGCCTCTAATAAAAAATACAAAAATTAGCTGGATCTGGTGGTGAGCGCTTGTGGTCCCAGCTACTTGGGAGGCTAAGGAAAGAGAATCATTTGAACCTGGGATGTGGAGCTTGCAAGGAGGCAAGATGGTGCCACTTCACTCCACCCGGGGTGACAGAAGCAGA
>NW_022444193.1:0-3344 GCF_009761245.1 Sapajus apella
TTCTGTGGTTTAAACTGAGTCTTACTGCTAGTTCTTATATGCCTGTATATGGCTGTAATTATCTGTTTACAGATTCTCCAAAGAAACTATTTCAGAACTGCTGCACACACATATCAGTTTAACTCTGCAAGTTGATTCTGCAGCTTGACAATCATTCTGCTAGTTATATGCGTTTTTGCTTTAGAGGAAGATATTTCTCAGTTCACCCTATTGTCCCATTCTCTCTGGAATATCCAAACGCATCTTTTAGGAGAAACGTGTTTATAACTGACCGAAGCTAATCATAGATGCAACTTCCTAAGGCAAACGAACACAAAGCAGAGCAGTTGGAAATAGACGTTTCTCCTGTGTTTTAAACGCAGTCTCACTGCTAGTTCTTCTATGCCTGTATGTGGCTGGAAATATCTGTTTCCATATTCTCCAAAGAAACGATTTCAGAAATGGTGCGTGCACACATCACTTCAACTCTGTAAGTTGATTGTACAGCTTGACAACCTTTCATATACATAGCTAGGTTTTTGTTTTAGAGCAAGATATTTCTCATTACAGCCTATTCTCCCATTCACTCTGGAATATCCAAACGTAGCTGTTAGAAGAAACTTGTTTCTAACTAGCTAAATCTAAACATAGATGCAACTTCCTAAGGTGAACGAACACAAAACATCGCAGTTTGAAATAGACGTTTTTTCTTTGTCTTAAACACAGTCATACTGCTAGTTCTTCTATGCCTGTATATGGCTGGAATTATCTGTTTACAGATTCTCCAAAGAAACGATTTCAGAAATGCTGCACACACCCATCAGTTTCACTCTGTAAGTACATTGTACATCTTGACAACCATTCAGCTAGATAGCTGCGTTTTTGTTCTAGATGAAGATATTTCTCTTTAGAGCCCATACTCCCATTCACTCTGGAATATCCAAACTCAGCTTTTCGAAGAAGCGTGTTTCTAACTCACTGAATCTAAACATAGATGCAACTTCCTAAGGTGAACAAACACAAAGCAGAGCAGTTTCAAATACACGTTTCCCTTGTGTTTTAAACGCAGTCTTACTGCTAGTTCTTATATGCTTGAGTTTCGCTGGAAATATCTGTTTCCAGATTCTCCAAAGAAAGGATTTCTGCACTGCTACACCCACACATCAGTTTAACTCTGTAAGTTGATTGTACAGCTTGGCAACAATTCTGTTAGATAGCTGCGTTTTTGTTTTACAGCAAGATATTTCTCATTACAGCCTATACTCCCATTCACTCTGGAATATGCAAACGCAGCTTTTAGAAGAAACGTGTTTCTAACTCACCGAATCTAAACATAGATGCAACTTCCTAAGATGAACGAACACAAAGCAGAGCAGTTTCAAATAGACGCTTCTTCTGTGGTTTAAACGGAGTCTTACTGCTAATTCTTATATGCCTGTATATGGCTGAAATTATCTGTTTACAGATTCTCCAAAGAAACGATTTCAGAACAGCTGCAGACACACATCAGTTTAACTCTGTATGTTGATTCTATAGCTTGACAACCATTCTGCTAGATAGCAGAGTTTTAGGTTTAGAGCAAGATAATTCTCATTACACCCTATAGTCCCATTCTCTCTTTAATATCCAAACGCAGCTTTTAGAAGAAATGTGTTTCTAACTCGATGAATCTAAACATAAATGCAACTTCCTAAGGTGGACGAACACAAAGCAGAGCAGTATGAAATAGACGTTTCTCCTGTGTTTTAAACTGAGTCTTACCACTAGTTCTTATAAGCCTGTAGGTGGCTGGACATACCTTTTTCCAGATCTCCAAAGAAAGGATTTCTGAACTGCTGTACACACATCAGTTTAACTCTGTATGTTGATTGTAAAGCTTGGCAACCATTCTGTCAGATAGCTGCGGTTTTTTTTAGAGCAAGATATTTCTCATTACAGCCTATACTCCCATTCACTCTGGAATATCCAAACGCAGCTTTTAGAAGAAACGTTTTTATAACTCCCCGAATCTAAACATAGATGCAACTTCCTAAGGTGAACGAACACAAAGCAGAGCAGTTTCAAATAGACGTTTCTTCTGTGGTTTAAACGGAGTCTTACTGCTAGTTCTTATATGCCTGTATATGGCTGTAATTATCTGTTTACAGATTCTCCAAAGAAACGATTTCAGAACTGCTACACGCACACATCAGTTTAAGTCTGTAAGTTGATTCTGCAGCTTGACAATCATTCTGCTAGTTAGCTGCGTTTTTGTTTTAGAGGAAGATATTTCTCATTACACCCTAATGTCCCATTCTCTCCGGAATATCCAAACGCATCTCTTAGAATAACCGTTTTTATAACTTGCCGAATCTAAACATAGATGCAACTTCCTAAGGTGAACGAACACAAAGCAGAGCAGTTGGAAATAGACGTCTCTCCTGTGTTTTAAACTCAGTCTTACTGCGACTTCTTATATGACTCTAGGTGGCTGGAAATACCTGTTTCCATATTCTCCAAAGAAAGGATTTCTGCACTACTACACCCTCACATCAGTTTATCTCTGTAAGGTCATTGTACAGCTTGACAACCATTCTGCTTGATAGCTGCGTTTTTGTTTTAGAGCAAGATATTTCTCATTACAAACTATACTCCCATTCACTCTGGAATATCCAAACGCAGCTTTTAGAAGAAACTTTTTTCTAACTCTCTGAATCTAAACATAGATGCAACTTCCTAAGGTGAACGAAGACAAAGATTAGGAGGTTGCAATAGACGTTTCTCCTGTGTTTTAAACGCAGTTTTACCTCTAGTTTTATATGCCTGTATATGGATGTAAATATCTGTTTCCAGATTCTCCAAAGAAAGGATTTCTGAACTGCTGCACATACGCATCAGTTTAACTCTGTCAGGTGATTCTACAGCTTGACAACCATTCTGCTAGATATCTGTGTTTTTGTTTTAGAGCAAGATATTTCTCATTACACCCTATAATCCAATTCTCTCTGGAACATGCAAACGCAGCTATAAGAAGAAACGTGTTTCTAACTCGCTGAATCTAAACATAGATACAACTTCCTAAGGTGAACGAACACAAAGCACAGCAGTTTGAAATAGACGTTTCTCCTGCGTTTTAAACGCAGTCTCACTGCTAGTTCTTATATGCCTGTATATGGCTGGAATTATCTCTTTACAGATTCTCCAAAGAAACGATTGCAGAACAGCTGCACACACACATCAGTTTAATTCTGTAAGTTGATTTTACACCTTGACAACCATTCTGCTAGATAGCTGCGTTTTTGTTTAGAGCAAGATATTACTCATTACACTCTATAGTCCCATTCTCTCTGGAATATCCAAACGCAGCTTTTAGAAGAAACGTGTTT
>NW_022444194.1:0-3343 GCF_009761245.1 Sapajus apella
TGGATCCTTCACACTGCTCCTTGAATCCACTTGACATGAAATACTCAACCTGAAATGATGCTTTGAAAGTGATGCTTCCAGTCAATTATGGGTCCACTGTATTATGGGTCCCTAGCACTCAATACATGGCATATAAGAAATGAATAAAAAATAGTGAGTGAATGAACAAGTGTGCCTACAAGGTGAGAGAAAAGTGGCCCTACTTACTAGGTGTGCTACAAAGGCATGTGGGACTGCTGACTTTGCTATTTCATAGCAGGCCTGGGGCTTTGAAGGCTGGCATTTCCTCATTCTAAACCTCAAATTCCAATAGATTACCACCAAGTGGACAAAGGTCCATGGGCCAGGGCTCTTGGTGTGAACAACATACCTTTTTTGGGTGTGATTAATGGACAGGGACTATACAAAACTAAAACAATGTTTGTGTGCTGACTACCTGCAAGCCATGGTGATAAAGCACTCTGTGTATGTGATCTTATTCAATGCTTCTTACAAATCCATGAAGTGGATTTTTAGGCAAACTTTCTATTCTAGAGCTTTTTGAACAAGAGGCTAGTGTAGTGAGCTTTCAGCTACTCAGCCGCAGATTCAGATATTTGTTATCTCATGGCCAATCTCATTGCATATACACTCCTACATGCTTCTACTCTTCCTCTCGTGATTTTATAGCAAATCCCACGCATCATATAATTTCCCCCCTGACTGTCTTGGTATATGTCTGTAAAAGATACGATTCTTGTTTGTTCTTTCAAGACAAGGTCTCTGTCACCCAGGCTGGAGTTCAGTGGCACGATCTTGGTTCACTGTGGCCTCTCCTGCCTCAGCTTCCTGAGTAGCTGCAACTACAGACTCACATCACCATGCCCAGCTAATTTTTTTATTTGTATTTTAGTAGAGACAGGGTCTTGCTATGTTGTCCGGGCTGGTCTAGAATTCCTGGATTCAAAGGATCTTCCCGCCTTGACCTCATACGCTACTGAGATTATAGGTGTGACCCGCTGTGCCCGGAGACAAGAACTCTTTAAAAAATGTAATCCCAATACCATCATCAACCAACCTTCTCACACCACTGCTCTTTATCACTGCCAACTCTCCTGCTAGCTCCAAATTTCCAGTCATTTCATGTATTTATGGTTTGAATCAGGATCCAAACAAAGTCTCTCTTTGAGATTGTTTCATTCATCTCTTAGGTTTTTTTTGATCCTGAGAGCTTCCCACTTTGATCTCTGTGCTGTCCCTTGTGGTTCATTTATTGAATAAATCAGGCCATTTCCCCATAGTTTGGATTATGCTAAGTGTATTCTCATTATGCTGTTTCCCTTACTGTGAATTTTGTTAACTGTATCTTGTGATGTTGGTTAACTTGTTCTTCACTTTGCTCTAGTTTTTTTTTTTTAATTAATTAATTTATTTTTTTAAAGATGGGGTTTCACCATGTTGGTCAGGCTGGTCTTGAACTCCCGACCTCAGGTGATCCACCCGCCTTGGCCTCCAAAGTGCTTGGATTACAGGTGTGAGCCACTGTGCCCGGCCACTTTCAGTTTTTATAAATTAGTAGTTTGATCTGAAGACTTGGTCAGATTCAGGTTGGAATTGAGGGTCAGGAAAAAAAGACTGTGCTAGTTTCTTCTGGGAGGAGGTGTGTACCCTCTGGACATCTTTTCTTTTTAAATTAGTGATGTTAATGGTCATTGATCAATTATGGATTGAACAATGAAGGTATTGTTGTATCATTCCTTCTTCATTTATGAGCTGTCATACTTCCAGAAAGAGATACTGGTACCCTAAGAAGGGCCGTGCATGAAGAAAAAAATAAGGTAAATATAAAAAAGAGATGCTGCTTCTTATAAACTGTGTTACTCACTTGTACAATTTATATAGAAAACGCCAGTTCATGGCTTGATTTCTTCTGTTTATCATTTTTCAAAATGATAGGCTGTTTTATTTATATCCTTCAATGGTGACCACTTCTATTAATTAATGTATGTAGACAGGGAGGGTCTAGCTCTGTTGCCCAGGCTGGTATGCAGAGAAGCAGTCATGCTACTACAGCCTCAAACTTCTAGGCTCAGGTGACCCTCCCATCTCAGCTTCCTGAGTAGCTGGGACCAAAGACATGGGCCCTCATACCTGAGTAATTTTAAAAATGTTTTGTAGAGACAAAGTCCCCCTGTGTTGCACAGGCTGGTCTTGAACTCCTGGATGAAGGGATCCTCCTAACGCAGCCTCCCACAGTGTTGAAATTACAGGAATGAGTAACTGTGCCAGCCCACTTTTATTTTTCCAAAAGGATCATTATGAATGCAGACATTCAAACATATCTGATATATCTCAATTCACTGCAACTATTAGCCTTATTAATGTGCAAAATGTCCTGTTTGGTTAGAAGGAGTCCCTTCAGATTGGCCCTTCAGACATGTTGAAATCATCCTAATGATCTTTGATGGATTCTTTGCTATCCAGAGTGACAATATGTTCCAGGCTCCTTACACATTTCCGGCCTAGATCTGGAATCAGCACTTTCTCCAGGAAGGCTTGTTTTCTTTCATTGGGCAATGGTATTTTGAGACTACAATCTTGATGCTAGGGGTAGATAGTATAATTTTAAAACTTAAAAAACTGCCTGGCTCATGCCCGTAATCCCAGCACTTTGGGAGGTGGAGATGGGTGGATCACCTGAGGTCGCAACTTTCAGACCAGCCTGGACAACATGGTGAAACCCCATCTGTACTAAAAATACAAAATATTAGCCAGGCATCAGGGCAGGAGCTTGGGAGGCTGAGGCAGGAGAATCGCTTGAACCTGGGAGGCAGGCGTTGTGGTAAGCTGAGATTGTGTCACTGCACTCCAGCCTGGGCAAAATCAGCAAAACTCTTGTCTCAAAAAAAAAAAAAAATTTAAAAATTTAACAGCTTTATAGAGGTGTAATTTACATACTAAAATTTACCCATTTAAAGTGTACAATGTGTGTGTGTGTGTGTGTGTGTGTGTGTGTGTGTGTGTGTGTGTGAGAGAGAGAGAGAGAGAGAGAGAGAGAGAGAGAGAGAGAGAGAGAGAGACAGGGTTATCACTCTGATACCAAGGCTGGAGTGCAGTGGTGCCATCATGGTTCATGGCAGCCTCAACCTCTTGGGATCAGGTGATCCTCCTGCCTCAGCTTCCTGAGTGCCTGTGACTACAGGCTTGTGCCACCACACCTGTTTAAGTGTTTAAATTATTTGTAGAGATGGAGTCTCTTTATGTTTTCCAGGCTGTTCTTGAACTCCTGGAGCTCAAGTGATCTTCTTGCCGTGGCATCCCAAAGTGTTGGGATTACAGGTGTGAGCCACTGTGCTTGGTCCAA
>NW_022444195.1:0-1324 GCF_009761245.1 Sapajus apella
TGTAGCAGAATGATTGTCAAGGTGTATATTAAACGTACAAATTTAAAAAATTGTGTGAATGTAGCAGTTCACTAACCCTTTCTTTGGAGAATCTGGAAAGAGATATTTCCAGCCATATACAGACTCTTAAGAATTAGCTTTATGATCGCACCTAAATCATACGAGAAACGTCTCTTTCAAACTGCTCCACTGTGTGTTCGTTCACCTTAGGACGTTGTATATATGTTTAGATTCTGCGAGTTAGAAACACGTTTCTCCAAAAAGCTGCGTTTGGATATTCCTGAGTGAATGGGAGTATAAGGTTTAGTGAAAAACATCTGTCTCTAAAACAAAAACGGATCTATGTAGCAGAATGATTGTCAAGCTGTATATTAAACTTACAGAGTTAAACAATTGTGTGTATGTAGCAGTTCACTAACCCTTTCTTTGGAGAATCTGGAAAGAGATATTTCCAGCCCTATACAGACTCTTAAGAATTAGCTTTAAGATCGCATCTAAATCATACGAGAAAAGTCTCTTTCAAACTGCTCCACTGTGTGTTCGTTCACCTTCGGAAGTTGCATGTATGTTTACATTGCGAGTTAGAAACACGTTTCTCCAAAAAGTTGCGTTTGGATATTCCTGAGTGAATGGGAGTATAGGTTTTAATGAAAAACATCTGTCTCTAAAACAAAAACGGAGCTATATAGCAAAATGATTGTCAAGGTGTATATTAAACTTACAGAGTTAAGCAATTGTGTGAATGTAGCAGTTCACTAACCCTTTCTTTGTAGAATATGGAAAGAGATATTTGCAGCCATATACAGACGCTTAAGAATTAGCTTTAAGATCGCATCTAAATCATACGAGAAACGTCTATTTCAAACTGCTCCACTGTGTGTTCGTTCACCTTCGGAAGTTGCATCTATGTTTAGATCTTGCGAGTTAGAAACATGTTTCTCGAAAAAGCTGCGTTTGGATACTCCTGAGTGAATGGGAATATAGGGTTTAATGAGAAATATCTGGCTCTAAAACAAAAACGGATCTATGTAGCAGAATGATTGTCAAGGTGTATATTAAACGTACATAGTTAAACAATTGTGTGAATGTAGCAGTTCACTAACCCTTTCTTTGTAGAATCTGGAAAGAGATGTTTCCAGCCATATACAGACTCTTAAGAATTAGCTTTAAGATCGCATCTAAATCATACGAGAAAGTCTCTTTCAAACTGCTCCACTGTGTGTTCGTTCACCTTCGGAAGTTGCATCTATGTTTAGATTCTGCGAGTTAGAAACACTTTTCTCCAAAAAGCTGCATTTGGATATTCCTGAGTGAATGGGAGTAT
>NW_022444195.1:1424-2362 GCF_009761245.1 Sapajus apella
TGGAAAGAGATATTTGCAGCCATATACAGACGCTTAAGAATTAGCTTTAAGATCGCATCTAAATCATACGAGAAACGTCTATTTCAAACTGCTCCACTGTGTGTTCGTTCACCTTCGGAAGTTGCATCTATGTTTAGATCTTGCGAGTTAGAAACATGTTTCTCGAAAAAGCTGCGTTTGGATACTCCGGAGTGAATGGGAATATAGGGTTTAATGAGAAATATCTGGCTCTAAAACAAAAACGGATCTATGTAGCAGAATGATTGTCAAGGTGTATATTAAACGTACATAGTTAAACAATTGTGTGAATGTAGCAGTTCACTAACCCTTTCTTTGTAGAATCTGGAAAGAGATATTTGCAGCCATATACAGACGCTTAAGAATTAGCTTTAAGATCGCATCTAAATCATACGAGAAACGTCTATTTCAAACTGCTCCACTGTGTGTTCGTTCACCTTCGGAAGTTGCATCTATGTTTAGATTCTGCGAGTTAGAAACAAGTTTCTCCAAAAAGCTGCGTTTGGATATTCCTGAGTCAATGGGATTATAGGGTTTAATGAGAAATATCTGGATCTAAAACAAAAACGGAGCTATGTAGCAGAATGATTGTCAAGGTGTATATTAAACGTACAAATTTAAACAATTGTGTGAATGTAGCAGTTCACTAACCCTTTCTTTGGAGAATCTGGAAAGAGATATTTCCAGCCATATACAGACTCTTAAGAATTAGCTTTATGATCTCACCTAAATCATACGAGAAACGTCTCTTTCAAACTGCTCCACTGTGTGTTCGTTCACCTTCGGACGTTGCATCTATGTTTAGATTCTGCGAGTTAGAAACACGTTTCTCCAAAAAGCTTCGTTTGGATATTCCTGAGTGAATGGGATTATAAGGTTTAGTGAAAAACATCTGTCTCTAAAACAAAAACGGAGCTATG
>NW_022444195.1:2462-3343 GCF_009761245.1 Sapajus apella
TACAGAGTTAAACAATTGTGTGCATGTAGCAGTTCACTAACCCTTTCTTTGGAGAATCTGGAAAGAGATATTTCCAGCCCTATACAGACTCTTAAGAATTAGCTTTAAGATCGCATCTAAATCATACGAGAAACATCTCTTTCAAACCGCTCCACTGTGTGTTCGTTTACCTTCGGAAGTTGCATCTATGTTTAGATTCTGCGAGTTAGAAACACTTTTCTCCAAAAAGCTGCATTTGGATATTCCTGAGTGAATGGGAGTATAGGGTTTAAGGTAAAACATCTGTCTCTAAAACAAAAACGGAGCTATGTAGCAGAATGATTGTCAAGATGTATATTAAACTTACACAGGTAAACAATTGTGTGAACGTAGCAGTTCCCTAACACTTTCTTTGGAGAATCTGGAAAGAGATATTTCCAGCCATATACAGACTCTTAAGAATTAGCTTTAAGATCGCATCAAAATCATACGAGAAACGTCTCCTTGAAATTGCTCCACTGTTTGTTCGTTCACCTTCGGAAATTGCATCTATGTTTAGATTCTGCGAGTTAGAAACAAGTTTCTCCAAAAAGCTGCGTTTGGATATTCCTGAGTCAATGGGAATATAGGGTTTAATGAGAAATATCTGGCTCTAAAACAAAAACGGAACTATGTAGCAGAATCATTGTCAAGGTGTATATTAAATTTACAGAGTTAAACAATTGTGGGAATGTGGCAGTTCACTAACCCTTTCTTTGGAGAATCCGAAAAGAGATATTTCCAGCCATATACAGACTCTTAAGAATTAGCTTTAAGATCGCATCTAAATAATACGAGAAACATCTCTTTCAAACCGCTCCACTGTGTGTTCGTTCACCTTCGGAAGTTGCATCTATGTTTAG
>NW_022444196.1:0-3343 GCF_009761245.1 Sapajus apella
GCTCTTTTGGCTCCTCCTGGGGTTTCCCAGCCATCAATCCACCCATACGAGTAGACACTGGACCCATGGTGTTTCTTCTTTGCTATTGGGCTGTGTCACACAGCAAATTACACAGTGCAGGACTGTAATTTCAGTGCTTTGAGGGGTTAAGGTGGGCAGATCGCCTGAGACCAGGAGTTTAAGACTAGCCTGAACATCAGAGAGAAACCCCATCTCTACAAAAGATTCCAAAAAAGATTAGTTGAACACCCACTGCACTCTTGTCTCAAACAGAATAAACCAAAACAAAGTGAAATGTCATTTGAGTTTTGCGTCATCTGGTTTGATGACTTTTTAGGAACTTGGGTCATCCATGTCTTCTGCTCTTGGAGGCTACCTCTAGGGAGTCTGTGTCCAGTCAGTGTGATGGAAGCTGAAAAGCCCATCAGATGGAGAGGAAAGGGGTGTACCTGCTGGGAGGTTTGCAATATGAGAGTCACTAGGAGTGACATGACCAGGATGTGAATGAGGACTGTACTGTCCTTTGTTTTGTAAAATGTGTATGGTGCAGATCATTGATTGACCCAAAGGAGAAAGGGTCTTAAAGGCCTTATGTTATTCAAATATAAAGAAATGACAGGCCAGGTGTGGTGGTTCATGCCTGTAATTGGGAGGCTGAGGCCAGCAGATCAGTTGAGATCAGGAGTTCCAGACCAGCCTGACCAACATGGTGAAACCCTGTCTCTACTAAAAATACACAAAATAGCCAGGCATGGTAGCAGGCACCTGTAATACCAGTTACTCAGGCGGCTGAGGCAAGAGGATGGCTTGAACCCAGGTGGCAGAAGTTGCAGTGAGCCAAGATTGCACCACTGCATTCTAGCCTGGGTGACTGAGCAGGACACTCTCAAAAATAATAAAATAAAAAATTAACAGAAAATCAAACACTGCATGTTCTCACTCATAGGCAGGTGTTGAATAATGAGAACACATGGACACAGGGAGGGGAGCACCACATACTGGGGTCTGTTGGGGGGAAATAGGGGAGGGACAGCGGGGGGTGAGGAGTTGGGGAGAGACAGCATGGGAAGAAATGCCAGATATAGGTGAAGCGGAGGAAGGCAGCAAATCACAATGCCACATGGGTACCTATGCAACAATCTTGCATGTTCTTCACATGTACGCCAAAACCTAAAATGCAGTTAAAAAAATAAATAAATAAATAATTTTGTGATTTTTTTTTTTTTTTTTTTAGACAAAGTCTCCTTCTTGTCTCCCAGGCTGGAGGGCATGGAGGGCAATGGCACCATCTCGGCTCACTGCAAACTCTGTCTCCCTCTTTCAAGCCATTCTTCTGCCTCAGCCTCCTGAGTAGCTGGGATTCCAGGTGCCTGCCACCACACCTGGCTAATTTTTGTATTTTTGGTAGAGATGAGGTTTCACCATGCTGGCCAGGCTGGTCTGGAACTCCTGACCTCAGGCGATCTGCTAGCCTCAGCCTCCCAAAGTGCTGGGATTACAGGCATGAGCCACTGCGCCTGGACTTTTTGTGATTTTTTTTTAGATCGACAGCTTTTGTTAGTGTTAATGTATTTTATGTGTGGCCTAAGGCAAGTTTCCTTCTTTTAATATTGCCCAGGGAAGCCAAAAAATTGGATATGCCTGCTTTACATCAATAAAAAGAAAAAAAAGACACTCTACATTTAGAATGCCTAAAAACACTGCCAGCCATGCAAAAAACATGAGACTGGTGACTTCCAATCTTTCTTGAAGCAGTGGAATCCCCTGGTGATATCTGAGGGGTGTGGTTACCTCTTGGAAATGTTGATGGTTTCTAAAGATTATCATTTTTTACTGAAATATTGTAAATGTCACTGACCTTTATTTCAACTATTATTATTCCAGGTGATCATTTTTGCACCTGATTATTTGTATCCTGGGCATGACTTTCTTGGCGTTCTGTGGATGCTTATCACTATTGTGTTTCTGGGCATTTCTACAGTAGGCCTTTTCCTCCAAAAAATTAGCTTGTGTGAGAGTATACGAACTTCCTGTAGAGGTATACTTGTAATCACACATAAGGAAAAATTATTTAAAACAATTCATGGTTCTGGACTTCATTATGAATATTGGGTTTTACCAAAAACATCAGAGAAATGATTTATTAGTGTAAGAATTATAAAAATATCTGCCACTTACATTATAATAATTAAATAGGTTGGTGTTTGTTTAATAGAATGTCAACAGAGCTTTGGGTCAAAAGATAAGTTTGTTTGTTTTTTTAACCTTTGTGCTTTTTATCAGAAATGGAGTATGAAGTTTTGGCACTTAAATGGGAAATTCTGTCTAAACTTTTCTGCTTTGCAATTCTATTGTATGGCTGGAAGGAAAGCTTTCACTTTCCTCTCTAAAAGTTCACTGCAGAAATGAACCAACAACAGACAGCTTAACAGTAGAAGAAAAACACAGAACAGGCATAAACATGGGAGCCAGCCAAAAAATGAGACTGCAAGAAGGGTCAGATGGTTGATGCTTAAACAGTGCTGTCTTTTCAGGAGCCAGGGAGACAGATGGAGATGGAGGCAATGTAGAGGGGGGAGTAAGTGAATTTTAGGGGAAATGAAAGAGCCCAAGGAACAGTCCTTTTGTTTTCCATTTGTCAGTGAAAATATTTAATCCAAATCTTTCTCCCATGGACCCTATAGACTTGAAAACAGTGGCTATAGATTGAAGACAATTCTGATATTCCAGGGATCCCTGACCAGAATAATTATGAAATTACCATAATTTCTCAATTTCTAGTACCATACACATAAATCGCATCACACGCACGCACACACACACACAGAGGCAGGCTTACCTAATTCTCAGAAAATCGCACAGATTCAACAACAAATAGTAATTAATGTGTTCCTTAATGGCTAGTGAGTAATAATGTTAACTAAAACAAAAACAAGTATTATTTTTAAACCCACTATTGCCCCCCACCAAATATTTAAATCATGAAGTCTAAACTGACAGAACAGCAAATTAATACAGCCCTTTGGGAGGGACAATCCTGTTATTTGTTGCTTTTTTTAAAAAATGACGAAAAATAATTACAAAATGCTGTTTCATAAATCATAGTATATTCTTAAAATGAATACTACGTAAACACTTTAAAACTGAGATGCTTCTGTGAGAACTAGCTTTGAAGGAGACACAAGGTATTTATAAATTACTGTATTGAATGATAGCTAGTATTTGTGGAACTCTTATGTACTAGGACTCTGCTGACTGATTGTACACCTGCTGCTTAATTTTATAATAACCTTACGAGGGAGGTGGCATACTAACCCCATTTAACAAATAAAATGGAAGCAGA
>NW_022444197.1:0-1403 GCF_009761245.1 Sapajus apella
CTGCTTTGTTCTTTTTGCTTAGAATTGACTTGGCTATGTGGGCTCTCTTTTGGTTCCATATGAAGTTTAAGGTGTTTTTTTCCAGTTCTGTGAAGAAGGTCATTGGTAGATTGATGGGGATAGTGTTGAATCCATAAATTACTTTGGGCAGTATGGCCATTTTCACAACATTGATTCTTCCTAACCATCAACATGGAATGTTTCTCCATCTGTTGATGTCCTCTCTTATTTCGCTGAGCAGTGGTTTGTAGTTCTCTTTGAAGAGGTCCTTTACATTCCTTGTTAGTTGTATTCCTAGGTATTTTATTCTCTTTGTAGCAATTGTGAATGGCAGTTCATTCTTGATGTGGCTCTCTTTAAGTCTGTTATTGGTGTATAGGAATGCTTGTGATTTTTGCACATTGATTTTGTATCCTGAGACTTTGCTGAAGTTGCTTATCAGTTTCAGGAGATTTTGGGCTGAGACATTGGGGTCTTCTAGATATACAGTCACATCATCTGCAAATAGAGACAATGTGAACTTCCTCCTTTCCTATTTGAATACCCTTTATTTCTTTTTCTTGCCTGATTGCTCTGGCTAGAACTTCCAGTACTATATTGAATAGGAGTGTTGAGAGAGGGCATCCTTGTCTAGTGCCAGATTTCAAAGGGCATTCTTCCAGTTTTTGCCCATTCAGTATGATATTGGCTGTTGGTTTGTTGTAAATAGCTTTTACTATTTTGAGATATGTTCTGTCAATACCTAGTTTATTGATGGTTTTTAGCATGAAGGGCTGTTGAATTTTGTCAAAGGCCTTCTCTGCATCAACTGAGATAATCATGTGGTTTTTGTCTTTGGTTCTGTTTATGTGGTGAATTATGTTTATAGACTTGTGCATATTGAACCAGCCTTGCAACCCCAGGATGAATCCTACTTGATCATGGTGGATAAGCTTTTTGATGTGCTGTTGCAATCGGCTTGCCAGTATTTTATTGAAGATTTTTGCATCTATGTTCATCATGGATATTGGACTGAAGTTTTCTTTTCTTGCTGAGTCTCTGCTGGGTTTTGGTATCAGGATGATGTTGATTTCACAAAAGGATTTGGGAAGGACTCCCTCTTTTTGTATTGTTTGGAATAGCTTCAGAAGGAATGGTACCAGCTCCTCTTTGTATGTCTGGTAGAATTCAGCTGTGAACCCATCTGGACCTGGGCTTTTCTTGGCTGGTAGGCTGTTAATAGCTGCCTCAACTTCAGACCTGGTTATTGGTCTATTCAGGGTTTCAACTTCTTCCTGGTTTAGGCTTGGGAGGATACAAGTGTCCAGGAATTTATCCATTTCTTCCAGGTTTACTAGTTTATGTGCAAAGAGTTGTAATAATCTCTGATGATGGTTTGTATTTCTGTGGAATCTGTGGTGATA
>NW_022444197.1:1503-3341 GCF_009761245.1 Sapajus apella
AAAAAACCAGCTCCTGGATTTATTGATTTTTTGAAGGGTTTTTTGTGTCTCTATCTCCTTCAGTTCTGCTCTGATCTTAGTTATTTCTTATATGCTAGGTTTTCAGTTTTTTTGATCTTGCTCCTCTAGCTCTTTCAATTTTGATGATAAGGTGTCGATTTTAGATCTCTCTGTGCGTCTCATGTGGGCATCTCTTGCTCTATATTTTCCTCTAGAGACTGCTTTAAATGTGTCCCAGAGATTCTGGTGTTATGTCTTCATTCTTGTTGGTTTTGACGAACATCTTTATTTCTGCCTTCATTTCATTGTTTATCCAGTCAACATTCAAGAGCCAGCTGTTCAGTTTCCATGAAGCTAAGCAGTTCTAAGTTAGTTTCTGAATTCTGAGTTCTAACTTGATTGCACTGTGGTCTGAGAGACTGTTTGTTATGATTTCCGTTCTTTTGCATTTGCTGAGGAGTGATTTACTTCCAATTATGCGGTCAATTTTAGAGTAGGTGCGATGTGGTGCTGAGAAGAATGTATATTCTGTAGATTTGGGGTGGAGAGTTCTATAAATATCTATTAGGTTTGCTTGGTTCAGATCTCAGTTCAAGTCCTGGATATCCTTGTTAATTTTCTGTCTCGATCTAATATAGACAATGGGGTGTTAAAGTCTCCAACTATTATTGTGTGGGAGTCTAAGTCTCTTTGTAGGTCATTAAGAACTTGCCTTATGTATCTGGGTGCTCCTGTATTGGGTGCGTATATATTTAGGATCGTTAACTCTTCTTTTTGCATTTATCCTTTTACCATTATGTAATGTCCTTCTTTGTCTCTTTTGATCTTTTTGGTTTAAAGTCTATTTTATCAGAGATGAGAATTACAACTCCTGCTTTTTTTTGTTCTCCATTTGCTTGGTAAATCTTCCTCCATCCCTTTATTTTGAGACTTTGTGTATCCTTGCATGTGAGATGGCTTTCCTGGATACAGCACACCGATGAGTTTTGGCATTTTATCCAATTTGCTCATTTGTGTTTTTTGATTGGGGCATTTAGCCCATTTAAATTTAGGGTTAATATTGTTATGTGTGAATTTGATACTGCCATTTTGATGCTAGCTGGTTGTTTTGCCCGTTAGTTGATGCAGTTTCTTCATTGTGTTGATGCTCTTTACCATTTGGCACGTTTTTGGAGTGGCTGGTAGTGGTTGTTCCTTTCTATGTTTAGTGCCTCTTTCAGGAGCTCTTATAAAGCAGGCCTAGTGGTGATAAAATCTCTGAGTACTTGTTTTTTCACAAAGGATTTTATTTTTCCTTCACTTACGAAGCTTAGTTTGGCTGGATATGAAATTCTGGGTTGAAAGTTCTTTTCTTTAAGGATGTTGAATATTGGCCCCTACTCTCTTCTGGCTTGTAGGGTTTCTGCTGAGAGATCTGCTGTGAGTCTGATGGGCTTCCCTTTGTGGGTAGCCTGACCTTTCTCTCTGGCTGCCCTTAGCATTTTCTCCTTCATTTCAACCCTGGTGAATCCGATGATTATGTGCCTTGGGGTTGCTCTTCTTCAGGATTATCTTTGTGGTGTTCTCTGTATTTCCTGGACTTGAAAATTGGCCTGCCTTGCTAGGTTGGGGAACATTTCCTGGACAATATCCTGAAGAGTATTTTCCAACTTGGATTCATTCTCTCCGTCACATTCAGGTACACCTATCAAATGTAGATTAGGTCTTTTCACATAGTCCCATAATTCTTGGAGACTTTGTTCATTCCTTTTTACCCTTTTTCTCTTATCTTGCCTTCTCGTTTTATTTCATTGAGTTGATCTTCGACCCCTGATATCCTTTCTTCTGCTTGGTCAATT
>NW_022444198.1:0-3341 GCF_009761245.1 Sapajus apella
GATGAGTGACTTTTCTTCCCTAAATACTATCTCATTTGATCCTCACATAAAGCCTATGAGGCTGGTGTTTTAACTTTTCGGTTTAAGATAATTGTGGACTTGCATGCAGTTATAAAAAATAATGCAGACTGACGCTCCTATACTTTTTACTAGTTTTCCATAGTGGCAACACCTTGCAAAGTATGGTTTAGTATCTCAGCCAGCATTCTGACGTTAATACAATCCACCAGTCATCACATTTCCCATTTCACTCGTACTTATGTATGTACTGATTTTTATGTAGTTTGATCACATATGCAGGGTCGTGCACTCACCACCACATCAGGAAGATCTCTCATGTTGCTCTTTTATATCCATATTCCACCTCCTTCTTCCCTTTTCCTCTCCTCTCCCCATCCCTAACCCCTTGCTAACAACTAATCCGTTCTCTATTTTCATAATTTTGTTGTTTCAAGCATGTTATATACCTTGCATAGCGTACAACTGTTTGAGACTGTTGTATTTTTTCAGCATAATTCTCTAGAGACTCATCCGAGTTGTGTGCATCAATCGTTTGATCCCATTTATTTATTTATGAAACTGAGTCTCCCTCTGTCACCCAGGCTGGAGTGCAGCTGCGTGATCTTGGTTCCCTACAACCTCCACCTCTTGAGTTCAAGTAATTCTGTGCCTCAGCCTCCTGAGTAGCTGGAATTACAGGCACCTGCCATCATGCCTGGCTAATTTTTGTATTTTTAGTAGAGACAAGGTTTCACCATTTCGGCCAGGCTGATCTTGATCTCCTGACCTCGTGATCCACCTGTCTCGGCCTCCCAAAGTGCTGGGATTACAGGCGTGAGCCATCATGCCATGCCCTGATCCTTTTTATTGCAGAACAGTATTCCATGTTGTGGGTGTAGCTCAGGTTTTGTTTAACTGTTTACCTATTAAAAGCATCTGGGTTGCCTCCAGGCTTTGGCTATTTTGAGTAAAGTTGCTACATACATTTGCATACATGGTTTTGTTGAAGACCATACATGGCACTTTTTAAAGTTCATTTTAAGCAAAACAACAACAACATCAACAACAAAACAACAAAAACCCCTTATGCTCAGAGAGGCGTATCCACTTGCTCAAAGTCACTTACGGTTGGTATTTAAATTTGATTCTTGCTTCACAACCTATTCACTTGACCCCTAAGCAATATCTCTTGTGGAACACGAAATGCTTTTAAGAGCTATCTGAAAAATCATTTTAAAAACATTGAATCACGTCCCTGTTTGGATTCACTTCCAATTGTTTTCAGTGTGTCAGGTTGATTCTTAGTTTGCTGCTGACATGCTTTGAACTCTCTGGAAATCCCATGAAGAAGATACACTTCAGAACCAGAGCTTTCAGTGGGAATAGCATTTAAGTAGTATATGAGAAATTGTTTTTAAACCTGTAGTTATGATAATTGCCTTCTGTTTATGGCAAGTAATAATGTTTTCCACGTGTGATGCTAGATCAAGATAAGTGCCTTTATGGATTGAGTTGACAGGCACAAGATTATATCAATATATGGAAGACTGAGCTATATGCTTTTTTTTTTTTTTTTTAGATGGAGGCTTGCTGTGTTGCCAGGCTGGAGTGCAGTGGTGAGATCTTGGCTCACTGCAACCTCCGCCTCCCAGGTTCAAGTGATTCTTCTGCCTCAGCCTCCTGAGTAGCTGACATTACAGGCACATGCCACCACACCCAGCTAACTTTTGTGTTTTTAGAAATAGTGTTTCACCATGTTGCCCTGGCTGAGTTTTTATATGCAACTCAAGTAGGTGTTCATTCACATTAGATCGTTACAACCTTTGGATCTTGCATGTAATATTCACAGTAACTATGAAGAAAATATCTATAGAATATAAACAAAAGGAAATCAGAGGGGAACAAAATGTGTCACTACAAAAAAAAAACCCATAAAAGGCGGCACTTATAAAGGAAATAAGGGTCAGAAAATATTAAGCCACACAAAAGACAAATAGCAAAATGGCAGAAGTCCTTCCTTGTCAATAATTAAATGTAAGTGGAATAAACTCACTAATCCAAAGACAGGAATTGGATAAATGAATAATAAAACATGATCCAAATATACACCGTCTACAAGAGACTCGTTTTATTTAAAGACACAAATAGGTTGAAAGCTAAAAAATGGAAAATATATTCCCCACAAATAGGAACAAAAAGAGAGCTTGGATTGTTATACTACTATCAGACAAAATAAACTTTATGTCAAAAAAATTGCAAAAGATAAAGAAGGATATTTATTATATTATAGAAGGGTCAATTCACCAAGGAAACATAATAATCATAAACATATATGTCATAAACTTTTCAGCCCTAAAATACATCAAGTAAACTGACAAAATTTAAGGAAGAAATATACAGTTCTACAAAAACAGTTGGAAACTTTAATATCCCTTTTTTTTTTTTTTTGAGACAGTGTCTCACTCTGTCGCCCAGACTGGAGTGTAATGGTGTGATCTTCGTTCACTGCAACCTCTGCCTCCCAGGTTCAAGTGACTGTCCTGCCTCAGCCTCCCAAGTAGCTGGGATTACAGGCGCCTGCCACCATGCCTGGCTTTTTTATTTTTAGTAGAGATACGGTTTCGCCTTGTTGGCCAGGCCGGTCTCGACCTCCCGACCTCAGGTGATCTGCCCACCTTGGCCTCCCAAGTGCTAGGTCCTAGGATTACAGGCATGAGCCAACACACCCAGCCCTAATATGCCGCTTTCAGCAATGAGTAGAAAACTAGACTGAAGGTCACTAAGAAAATAAACGGAACAACACCATCAACCAATCGGACCTAGCAGACATACACAGAACACTCCATCCAACAGCAGAACACACATTTTTCTCAAGTGCACATGGAACATTCTCAAGGATGGACAATATTTTAGCCCAGAAGAGGAGAATTAATCAACTTTAAAAGAAAGTATACAAAGCATCATATCAGGTCACATGAAATTAACAGAACTTTTTTAAAAATTACAAATTTTTCCATTGTTTGAAAAATTAGATTAGATGTGGTAACTCACACCTGTAATCCCAGCACTTTGGGAAGCCAAGGTGGGTGGATCACCTGAGGTCAGGAGCTCGGGACCAGCCTGACCAATAGGGTGAAACCCTGTCTCTACTAAAAATACAAAAATTTGCTGGGCATGGTGGCAGGCACCTGTAATCACAGCTACTTGGGAGGCTAAAAGCATGAAAGTCACTTGAACCTGGGAGTCAGAGGGAGGTTGCAGTGAGCAGAGATGGCACCACCGCCCTCCAGCCTGGGTGACAGAGCGAGACCCTGTCTCAATAAAAAAGAAAAGAAAAGAAA
>NW_022444199.1:0-3341 GCF_009761245.1 Sapajus apella
TGGAAGTGCTGGCCAGGGCAATCAGGCAAGAAAAATATAAAGGCTATTTGTATAGGAAGGGAGGAAGTCTAATTGTCTTTGTCTGCAGATAACATGATTATATACTTGGAAAACCCAATCATCTCAGCCCCAAAACCCTTTAAACTAATAAGCAAATTCAGCAAAGTGTCAGGATACAAAATCAATGTGTAAAACTCACAAGGATTTCTACACAACAGAAATAAGACAAGCAGAGAGCCAAATTATAAGTGAACTCTCATTCCCACTTGCTACAAAGAAAATAAAATACCTAGGAATACAACTTACAAGGGATGTGAAGGACCTCTTCCAGGAGAACTACAAACTACTGCTCAAGGAAATAAAACAGGACACAAACAAATGGAAAAACATTCCATTCTCATGGATAGAATCAATATTATAAAAATGGTCATATTGCCCAAAGTAATTTATAGATTCAATGCTATCCCCATCAAAATACCACTGACTTTCTTTGCAGAAGTAGAAAAAACTGCTTTAAATTTTACATGGAACCAAAAAAGCTAGAGGCTTCACGTTACTAACCTCAAACTACACTACCAGGCTACTGTAACAAAAACAGCATGGTACTTGTACCAAAACAGATATATAGACCAATGAAATAGAACAGAGGCTGCAGAATTAACACCACACATCTACAATTATCTGATCTTTGACAAATGTGACAAAAACAAGTAATGGGAAAAGGATTCCCCATTTAACAAATGGTGCAGAGAAAACTGACTAGCCATAGGCAGAAAGCAGAAACTGGACCACTTTCTTACACCTTATACAAAAATTAACTCAAGATGGATTAAGGGCTTAAATGTAAACACCCAAACCACAAAAACCCTAGAAGAAAACCTAGGTGATACCATTCAGAACATAGGCATGGGAAATACTTCGTGACTAAAACACCAAAAGTGATTGAACACAAGCCAAAATTGATAAATGGTATATCATCAAACTAAATAGCTTCTGCACGGTAAAAGAAACTATCATCAGAGTGAACAGGCCACCTACAGAATGGGAGAAAATTTTTGCAAGCTACCCATCTGACAAAGGTCTAATATTTAGAATCAGCAAGAAGCTTAAACAAATGTACAAGAAGTAAACAAACAACCCCATTAAAAAATGGGTGACAGATATGAACAGACACTTCTCAAAAGAAGACATTTATGTGGCCAACAAACATATAAAAAACAGTTCATCATCACTTGTCACTAGAGAAATGAAAATCAAAACCACAATGAGATACCATCTCATGCCGGTTACAATGGCAATTATTAAAAAGTCAGAAAATCACAGATGCTGGCAGGGCTGTGGAGAAACAGAAACACCTTTACACTCTTGATGGGAGTGTAAATTAGTTCAACCAATGTGGATGACAGTGTGGTGATACCTCAGGATCTAAAACGAGAAATACTATTTGAGCTCAGTAATTTCATTACTGGGTATATACCCAAAGGATTGATTAGAAATCATTCCACTATAAAGACACCTGCACATGTATGTTTATTGTATTACTATTTACAAAAGCAAAGATGTGGAACCAACCCAAATGCCATCAATGACAGACTGGATATAGAAAATGTGACATATATACATCATGGAATATTATGCAGCCATTAAAAGGAATGAGTTCATGTTCTTTGTAGGGACATGAATAAAGCCTGAAGCCATCATTCTCAGCAAAGTAACACTGGAACAAAATACTGAACACTGCACGTTCTCACTCATAAGTGGGAGTTAAATAATGAGAACATATGGACACAGGGAGAAACATCACACACCAGGGCCTCTAGAGAGTTGGGAGCAAGTAAAGGGAGAGCATTAGGACAAATGGCTAATGCATGCAGGGCTTACAACCCAGATAATGGATTGACAGCAGCAGGAAACCACCATGGCACATGTATATCTCTGAAACAAACATGCAGAATCTGCACACATGTATCCAAGAACTTAAAGTATCATTAAAAAACAAATTAAAAACTCCCAACAAAAAACTGTTAGAATTGAATATTAAATAAATTTGGTAATGTTTCAGGATACAAAATCAACACATAAAACCATCTCATGGCTAGGCATGTTGGCGCATATCTATAATTTCAGCACTTTGCGAAGCTGAGGTGAAAGAATTGGTGAGGATCAACAGTTCAAGACCAGCATGGGCAATGAAATGAAACCCTGTCTCTACAAAAATAATAGTAATAATATTTTTTAAACAAAAAAGGGTTCTTATATTTGTATACTCAAACAACCAAACAGAAAATAACCAGAAAGGACACAACTCAAAATAAAATTAACAATTCAATTTACAACAGCATCAGAAAAAATAAAATCATTAAGAATGGAGAAGGGGAAACACTTTTACAAGGAAAACTATCAAAAATTGCTAAATGAAATTAAAGAATAAAAAATAAGGAGAAAGCAAGCCTTTGTTCATGTATTGGAAAACTTGATATTGTTAAGATATTAATAAAAAACAAAAGAACTCTACAGATTCATTTCAATCTTTATCAAAATTCCAATAATCGTTTTTGCAAAAGTAAAAAAAGTTAATTCTAAAATTTATATAGAATATCATGGAACCCCAAATAGTCAAAATAATCTTGTAAGAGAAGAATAGTGTGGAAGATTTTACACTGCCTGATTTCAAAACATACCACAAAGCTTTACCAATCAAAACCGAGTGGTACAGACAGACAGACACAGAGACAAACAGAATAGAATTGAGCACAAATAATCTCTCAGTTACATGGTCGAATGATTTTAAACTGGGGTGCCAAGATCATTCAGTAGGGAGAAAACAGACTCTGCAAAAAATGTTTTTGAGAAAACTGTATATCCACATGCCATCTGGAAATGGATAAACGGCCCAAACAGAAAAGCTACAACTATAAAAATCTTAATAAAAAACACTAGGAAGAAGTTTCACAACATAGGTTTTGGAAATTTTTTTTGGATTTAATGCCAAAAGCACAGGAAAAATAGAAAAAGGGGAATACAGATTAATTGGATTTCATCGAATTGTAAAACTTTTGTGCATCAAAGGACGCTATCAGTAGTGGGACACCGAGATGGCCCAGAGAAGCCAGCACAGGAATGCAGCTCCCAGCAAATGAGGCGCAGAGCGCTAGAGGACTTCATTGCAAACGAGGTGCCGGTTCGTTTCTGTGGGGCTGACAGGGCTCTGAAAACAGGCCCAGGGAAGGAGCCACAGGGCGAGAGCCGCCCAGGAGGACAAATCAAGACGGGGGTGGGGGGATGGGGGTGTCGAGTCCCCACCTGCAACGTGCAGCTGGCTTGGAGGGTCGGGGACTTAA
>NW_022444200.1:0-1113 GCF_009761245.1 Sapajus apella
AGTCAGAGGTTTTACTGGCCCCAAGGCTGCCGGTCTGGCCTGTAGGTCAGCTGCCCTATTTCCCCTTGCCTCTGGTGAATCTCCCTTCTGATGTCCTTCGCAGTGCATCAATGCCACTGCCTCAGGCTTCCATATGGCTTCTAGTAGAGCTAGGATTTCCTCTTTGTTTTTGATGATTTTTCCCTCTGAGGTAAGCAACCCTCTTTCTTTATAAATGGCACCATGCCCATGGGCCGTAGCAAAGGCATACCAGCTATCCGTGTAGATGTTAACAATTTTTCCCTCCGCCCAGTCCAAGGCCTTTATTAAAGCTATAAGTTCAGCCTTTTGGGCTGAGGTTCCGTGTGGAAGAGCCTGGGCCCACATAACCCGCTCTAGAGTGACCACAGCTGCCCCAGTGTACGTATGGGTTCCTCTGGCTCGCTGTCGGGTAGCAGTGTGGCGGGGTTTAAAACTGGGGTTTTTGAAAATTTTATGCGGGGCTGGTCCAAAAGTAAGGCCTGGTATTTGGCTATGCAGGCATTAGACATCCATTTTCCCGTAGCTGCACAGAGTAGCAACTCCACCGCGTGGGGTGCCACTAAGTTCAACTCCTGCCCCAAGGTCAGTTTGTTCGCCTCCCTGACTAACAGGGCCATAGCTGCCACTGACCTCAAACAAGCTGGCCACCCAGAGGCTACGGGATCAAGTCTTTTTGAAAGGTAGGCAACTGGCCGGGACCAGGGTCCCAATGTCCGGGTGAGCACCCCCTTAGCAACTCCCTGTTTCTCATGCACAAACAACTGGAAAGGTTTAGAGATGTCGGGCAAGGCCAAGGCTGGGGCTGCAGTCAGGGCAGTCTTGAGCTTGTCAAAAGCATGTTGCTCCACCTCTGTCCATGTCAAGGGCTGATTTCCTCCAGCGCAGGCATACAGGGGCTTAGCTATCTCAGCAAATCCCAAAATCCATAGCCTGCAGTACTCTACTGCCCCAAGGAATTCTCGAACTTGGCATTTTGTGTTAGGGTTGGGTATTTGCAGCACTGCTTGGACTCGGCTGGGTGCCAGTGCCCGGTTGCCCTTCTCTATAACATAGCCCAGGTAAGTCACTTTTGGCTGGCAGAGTTGGGCCTTT
>NW_022444200.1:1213-3341 GCF_009761245.1 Sapajus apella
TTTTTTTTCAATAATGACTGGATGGTCTCTTTACAGGCCTCTTGGGTTTTTGTAGCCAAGAGTAAGTCATCCACGTATTGGAGTTGGGTACACTCTGGGAACTCAGCTCGGAAGGCAGCAAGTTCTTGGCTAAGTGCCTCATCAAACAGAGTGGGGGAGTTTTTGAACCCCTGAGGCAGTTTTCTCTGAGTGAGTTGCCCCGAGACTCCAGTATCAGGGTCGGTCCATTCAAAAGCAAATATAGGCTGGCTAACAGGGGCTAGTGGGATGCAAAAGAATGCATCCTTAAGATCCAAGACAGTGTAATGGTGTTCTGGGTCCAAGAGACTTAGGAGGGTGTACGGATTTGGAACTGTAGGATGAACAGTTTCTACATGTTTATTCATCTCCCTCAAGTCCTGCACAGGCCAATAGTCCTGTGTGCCTGGTTTTAGCACGGGGAGCAAGGGGGTGTTCCAGGAAGAATTACAGGTAGTGAGGATTCCTCCCTTCAAGAGTCTGGTGATGTGCAGAGCAATTCCTCTCCTGGCTTCCTGGCTCATAGGGTATTGTTTCACCTGGACTGGAGTTGCCGTTGCTAATAGCTGGACCACGACTGGGGTGCGGTGACTTGCCAACCCTGGGGGACTTGTTTCAGCCCATACTCCTGGTACACTCTCTTGAAATTCGCAGAGGAAGTCTGGTGCAGGTGGTTGATCTGCCTCCGAGGATAAAGCTTCCTGCAAGAGATACTCGTCTGACAGAGCACAGGTGATGAGGATCCACTGAGGTGGCCCTGTGGCTAAGGGAGGAGGAATTGAGAGGCAAGCTTGACCCTTGCTGAAAGAAATATTTGCTTGCAGTTTGTGGAGCAAGTCCCGTCACAGGAGTGGATATGGACCCTCAGGGAATGGGTGACAGTGCCATTTCCCAGATCAATGAATCGATTTGTGGTCCAGGGGCTAGCTGTGGTTTTTCCTGGAGTGCTGCTATCATTGCCTTAGTAACTCTCTTATTTTGCTTGGCCTCTAAGGTGTCTTTATTGTTAAAGGCTTTTTGGGCAATTTTTAACAACTGAGTTAAATTCATTCTCTGGAACCTCTCTAATTTTTGCAAATTTTTTGATGTCTGGGGCAGACTGGGAAACAAAAACCAGATTGATGGCCCGCTGATTCTCCAGGCCTCAGGGTAATAGGCATCCAGTAAGCGCTCAAGGAAAGCAGCTAGCAACTCCTGTGGTCCCTGGGTTACAGTTCCTATCTCGGAGAGTTTACTGGGCTTGTGGGCCACTCCCCTAACCCCTTCTATAAGATACCGGTGAAAAGTGTTCAGAGCCTGGTGACCCCCTCCCCCCAAGGTGTTGAGGTCCCATTGGGGTCAGGTAGAGGGAAAAAATCTTTTTCCTCGCCCTGGACCTATGATGGCTTTCAGGGCTTCCTGTCTAATTTTGCCTTTTTCCTCTGTGGTGAACAGAATTAGTAATAAATGTTGGCGTTGTCCCAAGTGGGGCGATGCGTCTGGAATACAGATTGTAAGAGTCCTGTCAAAGCCTAGGGCTTCTCGGAGAAGGGGGGATGTTGAGTTTCATTGTAAAACCTTGGCAACATCACCGCCTTAAATTCCCCGGCCTCCCAGCACTACCCGCTCCCAGGGAACTTTCCATCTGGGCAGGTACCTAGCCCTCCCCCTTATACATTTTTAATGGCCAGTTGGTTCGGAAAGGTCGGGAAGTGACAAACAGGTGGACTAAGAGGTCTACCAGATGTGTGTTTTGGACCCACCACACTCGGTAGAGTGTGCAGAAGTACTGCCAGTCAGTTTTTACTGGGGCGGTGACATCCTTCCTTCCAACATCCAGGATAGTGCCAATATGCCTTTCTGTGATGCACCGTTGGGCACTGCCCATAACATTGGACACTTTCCTGGCAGAATAAGCAGTTACCTATTTTCCATCCCAGCCTGAGAAAGAGCACCCGTAAACTCTGATCTAGGGTTTTGTTCCACACAAGCTCCAAAGAAACCACCTCCAAGGTGTCGAGGGCACAACGGCCTCCCCGACATGGAATCTGACCCAGCACGGGCAAAAGTACTCTTTTCCTGGTGGAGGTGGCTGGGAGAATTTACAGGCCACAATGACCAAAACAAGGAA
>NW_022444201.1:0-123 GCF_009761245.1 Sapajus apella
GGTGGGTAGTAAGAAACTTCTGTGAACTTAAAGAACATGTTCTAACCCAATGCAAAGAAACTAAGAACCTTGAAAAAAGATTTGACGAAATGCTAACGAGAATGGACAAAATAGAAAGGAATA
>NW_022444201.1:223-3341 GCF_009761245.1 Sapajus apella
GAAAAACGCAACCCGAGAACTTCGTGAAGCATGCACAAGTATCAACACCCAAATTGAACAAGCAGAAGAAAGGATATCAGAGGTGGAAGATCAACTCAATGAAATAAAACGGGAAGGCAAGAATGGAGAAAAAAGCGTAAAAAAGAATGAACAAAATCTCTAAGAAATGTGGGACTGTGTGAAAAGACCTAATCTACGTTTGATAGGCGTACCTGAATGCGATGAAGGAATGAATCCAAGCTGGAAAATACTCTTCAGGATATTATCCAGGAAAACTTCCCCAACCTAGCAAGCCAGGCAAACATTCAAGTCCAGGAAATACAGAGAACACCACAAAGATATTCGTCAAGAAGAGCAACCCCAAGGCACATAATTGTCAGATTCACCAGGGTTGAAATGAAGGACAAAATACTAAGGGCAGCCAGAGAGAAAAGTTGGGTTACCCACAAAGGGAAGCCCATCATACTCACAGCAGATCTCTCAGCAGAAACCCTACAAGCCAGAAGAGAGTAGGGGCCAATATTCAACATCCTTAAAGAAAAAAACTTTCAACCCAGAATCTCCTATCCAGCCAAACTAAGCTTCATAAGTGAAGGAAAACTAAAATCCTTTGGGAACATGCAAGTGCTCAGAGATTTCGTCACCACCAGGCCAGCTCTACAAGAGCTCCTGAAAGAGGCTCTACACATATAAAGGAACAACAAGTACCAGCTCAACTAAAGGGCAAAACAGCCAGCTAGCACCAAAATGGCAGTATCAAATTCACACATAACAATATTAACCCTAAATGTAAATGGACTAAATGCCCCAATCAAAAGACACAGACTGGCAAATTGGATAAAAAGCCAAAACCCATCAGTGTGCTGTATCCATCTCACATGCAAGGATACACAAAGGCTCAAAATAAAGGGATGGAGGAAGATTTACCAAGCAAATGGAGAGCAAAAAAAAAAAGCAGGAGTTGCAATTCTCATCTCTGATAAATTAGACTTTAAAGCAACAAAGATCATAAGAGACAAAGAGGGACATTACATAATGGTAAAAGGATCAAGGCAACAAGAAGAGCTAATGATCCTAAATATACATGCACCCAATTCAGGAGCACCCAGATACATAAGGCAAGTTCTTAATGACTTACAGAGAGACTTAGACTCCCACACAATTATACTGGGAGACTTTAACACCCCATTGTCAATATTAGACAGATCAACCAGACAGAAAATTAACAAGGATATCCAGGACTTGAACTCAGACCTGGACCAAGCAAACCTAATAGACATTTACAGAACTCTCCACCACAAATCCACAGAATATACATTCTTCTCAGCACCACATCACACCTACTCTAAAATTGACCACATAATTGGGAGTAAATCACTCCTCAGCAAATGCAAAAGAACGGAAATTGTAACAAACAGTCCCTCAGACCACAGTGCAATCAAGTTAGAACTCAGAATTCAAAAACTAACCCAGAACCGCACAGCTTCATGGAAACTGAACAACTTGCTCTTGAATGTTGACTGGATAAACAATGAAATGAAGACAGAAATAAAGATGTTCTTCAAAACCAGTGAGAATGAAGACACAACATACTAGAATCTCTGGGACACCTTTAAAGCAGTCTCTAGAGGAAAATATATAGCAATAAGTGCCCACATGAGAAGCAAGGAGAGAACAAAAATTGACACCCTATCGTCAAAACTGAAAGAGCTAGAGGAGCAAGATCAAAAAACCTCAAAGTCTAGCAGAAGACAAGAAATAGCTAAGATCAGAGCAGAACTGAAGGAGATAGAGACACAAAAAACCCTTCAAAAAATCAATAAATCCAGGAGCTGGTGTTTTGAAAAGATCGACAAAATAGACAGACCACTAGCCAGATTAATAAAAAAGAAAAGAGAGAATAACCAAATTGATGCAATAAAAAATGATAAAGGGGATATCACCACAGATTCCACAGAAATTCAAATCATCATCAGAGATTATTACAAACAACTCTATGTACATAAACTAATAAACCTGGAAGAAATGGATAAATTCCTGGACACTTGCCTCCTCCCAAGCCTAAACCAGGAAGAAGCTGAAATCCTGAACAGACCGATAACAAGGTCTGAAGTTGAGGCAGCAATTAAGAGCTTACCACCCAAAAAAAGCCCAGGTCCAGACAGGTTCACAGCCGAATTCTACCAGACATACAAAGATGAGCTGGTACCATTCCTTCTGAAACTATTCCAAACAACACAAAAAGAGGGAATTCTTCCCAAATCATTTTATGAGACCAACATCATCCTGATTCCAAAACCCGGCAGAGATTCAACAAGAAAAGAAAACTTCAGGCCAATATCCATGAAGAACATACATGCAAAAATTTTCAATAAAATACTGACAAGCCGATTGCAACAGCACATCAAAAAGCTTATCCACCATGATCAAGTGGGCTTCATCCCGGATATGCAAGGCTGGTTCAACATACGCAAATCTATAAACGTAATTCACCACATAAACAGAACCAAAGACAAAAACCACATGATTATCTCAATTGATGCAGAGAAGGCCTTTGACAAAATTCAACAGCTCTTTATGCTAAAAACCCTCAATAAGCTAGGTATTGATGGAACGTATCTCAAAATAATAAAAACTATTTACAACAAACCAACAGCCAATATCATACTGAATGGGCAAAAACTGGAAGCATTCCCCTTGAAATGTGGCACCAGACAAGGATGCCCTCTCTCACCACTGCTATTCAATATAGTATTAGAAGTCCTAGCCAGAGCAATCAGGCAAGAAAAAGAAATAAAGGGCATTCAAATAGGAAAGGAGGAAGTCAAATTGTCTCTATTTGTAGCCGACATGATTGTATATCTAGAAGACCCCATCGTCTCAGCCCCAAATCTCCTGAAACTGATAAGCAAGCTCAGCAAAGTCTCAGGATACAAAATCAATGTGCAAAAATCACATGCATTCCTATACACCAATAACAGACTTAAAGAGAGCCAAATCAAGAACAAACTTCCATTCACAATTGCCACAAAGAGAATAAAATACCTAGGAATACAACTAACAAGGAACGTAAAGGACCTCTTCAATGAGAACTACAAGCCACTGCTCAACGAAATAA
>NW_022444202.1:0-3341 GCF_009761245.1 Sapajus apella
CAGGACCAAGGCAAAGCCAGAGCAGGGCAAGGGCCATGGCAGGACCAGCAACAGGGCTAGGGCCAGGCTAGTGACAGGACCATGTATGGGGTTAGGGCCAGAACCGTGTACCAGGGCAGGGTGCACACAAATGGAAAACGATTTGTTCTTTTATAATAGGGGATGTGGCATTTTGGAGTCCTAGCTGGGCTGAGTGGGCCATTAAGATATATACAGTTTGCTGTATAATTTAACTTTGACAAAGTTATGTAATTATTTTATTAATATCTTCTTGAAAGAATTGTAGGGTTAATGGGATTGGCTTGAAACCAGTTTCTGGAGATATGAATCCTTCCTTTTTTGTTTAAGATTTTACATAGGCTGATTCTTTGAATGTGTAATAAAAAGGCAGATAGCTATAAAGTCATTCTAAGTTATTATTTAATTGTTCAATGGGAAAAACTTTCATTTTGAGAAAGAGGCTTCTCAGACTATGAAGGCTGTCAGTACCTCTGTAGTTAATGAGATGAATGAGTCTGCAGATGAAATAATATCTCATGCAGTGGTGCATCGGGGTAGTTGGAGTATCATCCAGGCATTCCAGGTAGGCAGAGAAAATGTTGTGGGAAGAAAGTTAAGTTTACACCTACAAATGTAGTGGTGAAGAGATTTTTAGCATAGGTTTGGTTAAGTGTGTAGCCTGAAAATAGAGGGAACCAGTGGATAAAGCCTGCTGTAATGGCAAACACTGCCCCTATTGATAAGACATAGTGGAAATGGGCTAATATGTAATGTGTGTCATGTAAAATAATGTCTAATAATGAATTGGCTAATACAGTTCCTGTTAATCCACCTACAGTGAAGAGAAAGATAAAGCCTAGAGCTCAGAGTATTGCGGGAGGTCATTTAATGTTGCTGCCATGTGATGTGGCCAATCAGCTAAAGACTTTTACTCTGGTAGGGATGATACTTATAGTGGTGGAGGAAAAGTATGCTCGTGTATCTATATCTATTCCTACTGTAAATATGGTGACCCCATATGATAAAGCCTAGGAAACCAACTGATATTATGGCTCATACTATACCTATACCCAAATGGTTCTTTTTTGCTGGAGTAGTATGTTATGATATGAGAAATCATTCCAAAACCTGGTAGGATAAGGATTTAGATATTGGGGTGCCAAAGAATCAAAATAAACGTTGGTATAGAATAGGGTCACCTCCACCAGCAGGATCAAAAAAGGTAGTATTAAGGTTACGGTCAGCTAGTAATATAGTAACATCAGTGGTTGGAACAGGGAGAGAAAGAAGTAGGAGAACTGCTGTAATAAGGATGGATCAGACAAAAAGGGGTGTTTGGTATTGGGTTATGGCTGGAGGTTTTATAGTAATAATTGTGGTAATAAAATTTATGGTTCCTAGGATAGAACAAATACCTGCTAGGTGAAGGGAGAAGACAGTTAAATCCACAGAGGCTCCTGCGTGTGCCAGGCTTCCTGCTAGGGGAGGATAGATTGTTCAGCCGGTTCCAGCACTGCCTTCTAGTATTGAGGATGCAGGTAAGAGTAGAAGGGATGTGGGGAGAAGCCAGAAGCTTCTGTTATTTATTTGAGGGAATGCCATATCAGGGGCACCAATTATTAGGGGGACAAGTCAGTTGCCAAAGCCTCCGATCATGATTGGTATTACTATGAAGAAAATTATAATAAATGTATAAGTGGTGACAAAAACATTATAGAATATGGTTGTCTCCTAGTATGGCTGCTGGCTGGCCTAATTCTACCAGAATTAGGAGGCTTAGGGCTGTGCCTACTATTCCTGCTCATGCACTGAATAATAGATGTAATGTTCTGATATCTTTATGATTAGTTGAAAATAATCAGCAGTTGACGAATACAGGTAGAAAAAGGTAAAATGGCTGAGGAAGCGTTAGACTGTAAATCTAAAGACAGGGGAGTAGGCCTCTTTTTACCAGTCCTGAGGAGATACTATCATATTGAATTGCAAATTCAAAGGAGCAGCTTCCATCCTGCTGCGGTTTCTCCTGCCTTTTTCTTCTTGTGGCAGGAGAAGTAGATTGAAGCCCACTGATAAGTTATTTAGCTGCTAACTAAATTTTTGTGGGTTAAAGTCCCATCAATCTAGGAAGGGCTTGGTTTAATGAAAGTAGTTGATTTGCATTCAACTGATGCAGAGTAAAGTTTTGCAGTCCATAGAATTGATACAGAAATTAAGTATAGTTTACTTCCTGAGAGCTTTGAAGGCTCTTCGTTGTGATTAACATTGACAGGGTTATATATAGGAGAGTGGAAAAAATAATAAATGGAGGAAGGAACAGTATGGGTTTTATGTTTTCAAATTGTCATTCTATTTTTATATTGATGAATGTAGGAAATATTGTTATTGTTATTGAAATAGAGTAAATTAGGCATATGTAAAAGTATAGATTTAGTAGAGTTATTATCGCTATAGTAATTGGAATAATGGGGTTATTGTTTTTGTACTCTTATTAGATTGCTCATTTAGGAGAGAATCCTATTAATGGTGGTAGGCCTCCTAGGGATAACAGAATTAGTGGAATAATAGGTATTAATCATGTTAGTTTATTTCAGGTATGGGATAGTGATAGGATTTTAGTATTCAAGTTTAAGTACTATGGATATAGAAGTTGTTAGAATATAGTAGATAAGTAAATTTAGGATGGGGATGTTTGGGTCATAGGCTAATACTGCTGTTATTCATCCTATATAGGTAATTGAAGCATAGGCTAGTATTTTATGTAGTTGTGTTTGATTAAGTCCTCCTCAGCTATCAATTATAATGGTTAAAATGGAAATTAATAAGAGGTTATTTGCTCTGATTGATGGAAAGATTTGAAGTTATATGAGATGGGAGGTAGTTTTTGTCATGTGAGGAGAAGTATGGCAGGTATTAGGGGGGTTTCTGGGTTTACCTCAGGGAGTCAAAAGTGAAAGGGAGCTATTTCTTGTTTTATTTCCAGAGCTATTATTATTATGGATGAAAGGTGGTTAATGTGGGAGTAATTGTTCATTGTCCGGAGAGCAGGTTGTTAGAAAGAATAGCCGTTTTAAGAATTACGGATGGGCTTGCTTGTGTTAGGAAGTATTTGGTGGCTGCTTCTGTGGAGCAGTGGCTTATGTTTTTTTATTAGGATTGGCATGATGGCTAATAAATTTATTTCTAAACCTGCTCAGATGAGGAATCAGTGTGAGCATAATATTGTAATGAAAGTTCCTGTAAAGATAGTAAGGGAGATGGTGAGTTGGGCTAGTGGGTTAATTAGTACAGGAAGGGTTAAACCAACATTTTTGGGGTATGGGCCCAATAGCTTGTTTAGCTGA
>NW_022444203.1:0-3340 GCF_009761245.1 Sapajus apella
TGCTGATGTAGAAGCTACTGCAGGTGACCTAGAAGATGTAGTTAAGATATTGATGAAGGTGGCTACATGAAACACGTGATTTTCCATGTAGATGAAACAGCCTTCTTTTGAAAGAAAATGCCACCTGGGGCTCTCATAGCTAGAGAGGAGTCAATGCCTGCAAAGCTTCAAAGGAGAGGTGCTGACTTTCTTTTTAAGGGTTAATGCAACTATGCAACTGGTGAATTTAAGTTGAAGACAATGCTTATTTACCTTCTGAAAATCCTAGGGCCTTGAAAAATTATGCTAAATCTACTCTGCCTATTCTCTGTAAATAGAATAACAAAGCCTGGATGACAGCATGGTTTATTGAATATTTTAAAGCCACTGTTGAGACTAACTGCTCAGAAAAAAAAAAATCCATTCAAAATATTGCTACTCATTGACAATGCACCTCATTACCGAAGAGCTCTTATGGGGATGTACAAAAGATTAACGTACCAAATTGATGCAATAAAAAACGATAAAGGGGATATCACCACAGATTCCACAGAAATTCAAACCATCATCAGAGATTATTACAAACAACTCTATGCACACAAACTAATAAACCTGGAAGAAATGGATAAATTCCTGGACACTTGCCTCCTGCCAAGCCTAAACCAGGAAGAAGCCGAAACCCTGAACAGACCCATAACAAGGTCTGAAGTTGAGGCAGCAATTAAGAGCTTACCACCCAAAAAAAGCCCAGGTCCAGATGGGTTCACAGCTGAATTCTACCAGACATACAAAGAGGAGCTGGTACCATTTCTTCTGAAACTATTCCAAACAATACAAAAAGAGGGAATTCTTCCCAAATCATTTTATGAGACCAACATCATCCTGATTCCAAAACCTGGCAGAGACTCAACAAGAAAAGAAAACTTCAGGCCAATATCCATGATGAACATAGATGCAAAAATCTTCAATAAAATACTGACAAGCCGATTGCAACAGCACATCAAAAAGCTTATCCACCATGATCAAGTAGGCTTCATCCCGGGGATGCAAGGCTGGTTCAACATACGCAAGTCTATAAACGTAATTCACCACATAAACAGAACCAAAGACAAAAACCACATGATTATCTCAAAATAATAAAAGCTATTTATGACAAACCAACAGCCAATATCATACTGAATGGGCAAAAACTGGAAGCATTCCCCTTGAAATGTGGCACCAGACAAGGATGCCCGCTCTCACCACTGCTATTCAATATAGTATTAGAAGTTCTAGCCAGAGCAATCAGGCAAGAAAAAGAAATAAAGGGCATTCAAATAGGAAAGGAGGAAGTCAAATTGTCTCTATTTGCAGACGACATGATTGTATATCTAGAAGACCCCATCATCTCAGCCCCAAACCTCCTGAAACTGATAAGCAAGTTCAGCAAAGTCTCAGGATACAAAATCAATGTGCAAAAATCACATGCATTCCTATACACCAGTAACAGACTTAAAGAGAGCCAAATCAAGAACAAACTTCCATTCACAATTGCCACAAAGAGAATAAAATACCTAGGAATACAACTAACAAGGAATGTAAAGGACCTCTTCAAGGAGAACTACAAGCCACTGCTCAACGAAATAAGAGAGGACACAAACAGATGGAGAAACATCCCGTGTTCATGGTTAGGAAGAATCAATATCGTGAAAATGGCCATACTGCCCAAAGTAATTTACAGATTCAATGCTATCCCCATCAAGCTACCAATGACCTTCTTTGCAGAACTGGAAAAAACCACCTTAAACTTCATATGCAACCAAAAGAGAGCCTGCATAGCCAAGTCAATTCTAAGCAAAAAGAACAAAGCGGGGGGCATCACACTACCAGACTTCAAACTATACTACAAGGCTACAGTAATCAAAACAGCATGGTACTGGTACCAAAACAGAGATATAGACCAATGGAACAGAACAGAGGTCTCGGAGGCAACACAACATATCTACAACCATCTGATCTTTGACAAACCAGACAAAAACAAACAATGGGGAAAGGATTCCCTGTTCAATAAATGGTGTTGGGAAAGCTGGCTAGCCATGTGCAGAAAGCAGAAACTGGACCCCTTCCTGACACCTTACACTAAAATTAACTCCAGATGGATTAAAGACTTAAACATAAGACCTAACACCATAAAAACCCTAGAAGAAAATCTAGGCAAAACCATTCAGGACGTAGGTGTAGGCAAGGACTTCACGACCAAAACACCAAAAGCATTGACAACAAAAGCCAAAATAGACAAATGGGACCTAATCAAACTCCACAGCTTCTGCACAGCAAAAGAAACAATCATTAGAGTGAATCGGCAACCAACAGATTGGAAAAAAATTTTTGCAGTTTACCCATCTGACAAAGGGCTGATATCCGTAATTTACAAAGAACTAAAGCAGATTTACAAAAAAAAACTAACAAGCCCATTCAAAAGTGGGCAAAGGATATGAACAGACACTTCTCAAAAGAAGACATACGTGAGGCCAACAAACATATGAAAAAATGCTCATCATCACTGGTCATCAGAGAAATGCAAATCAAAACTACATTGAGATACCATCTCACGCCAGTTAGAATGGCGATCATTAAAAAATCTGGAGACAACAGATGCTGGAGAGGATGTGGAGAAATAGGAACACTTTTGCACTGTTGGTGGGAGTGTAAATTAGTGCAACCATTGTGGAAGACAGTGTGGCGATTCCTCAAGGACCTAGAAATAGAAATTCCATTTGACCCAGCAATCCCATTACTGGGTATATATCCAAAGGATTACAAATAGTTCTACTATAAGGACACGTGTACACGAATGTTCATTGCAGCACTGTTTACAATAGCAAAGACCTGGAACCAACCCAAATGCCCATCGACGATAGACTGGATAGGGAAAATGTGGCACATATACACCATGGAATATTATGCAGCCATCAAAAACGATGAGTTTGGGTCCTTTGTAGGGACATGGATGAACCTGGAAACCATCATTCTCAGCAAACTGACAGAAGAGCAGAAGATCAAACACCGCATGTTCTCACTCATAGGCGGGTGTTGAACAATGAGAACACATGGACACAGGGAGGGGAGCACTACACACTGGGGTCAGTTGGGGGGAAATAGGGGAGGGAGGGTGGGGGGTGGGAAGCTGGGGAGAGATAGCAAGGGGAGAAATGCCAGATGTAGGTGATGGGGAGGAAGGCAGCAAATCACACTGCCACGTGTGTTCCTATGCAACAATTTTGCATGTTCTTCACATGTACCCCAAAACGTAAAATGCAATAAAATAAATAAATGGGAAAAAAAAAAAGATTAACGTTGTTTTCATGCCTGCTAACACAAC
>NW_022444204.1:0-3339 GCF_009761245.1 Sapajus apella
TGTTTCCACCGTTTATTCTCTTTATAAACTGCCATTCCCACCCCCAACCCCAGACAACCAGTATCACCTTATAACTTAATGGGGATAAAACTAATTTTAAAGGTCCCAGCATGATGTAAAAGGACCAGGAGTGGGGAACAAGAACGAAGAGGCAGATAAGATGAGACTATGCCAGTTGTCAATGTGTTGCCTCTCAGCTCCAAACTTTTTGATGCCTGCTCTGTGATGACAGACTCAAGCCTACAATGTCTCCTTTGCTAGCTGGCATGATGTTGAGCTCTATCACTAGGGGCAATGGGGAGACACTGGAGGAGAAATTAATTTCTCTTCCAAGTTCCAAGTTCTCTGTGCTCCTCTCCCAAGAAGCCTGCCCCGCAGTTTCTCTAGCACTAGGCTCCTACAGCAGGACTTCTCCAGTACCCAGCCCCTGCAGTGGCTTTCCCAATGTCAGCCTCCTGCAACGCAGGTAAGGCTTCTCCAGAACCCAGAGCTGCAGCTTTCCCTGTCAGCAGTGTGCCACCTATCTGGTACCACTCTATGAATGGTTTTTCATAATATCCTTGGCAAGCAAGAGGCCAACAGTATGACTCTTCCCTGTGAACAGCCTTCGCTCTACCCACTTAATGGTTTTGCAGCGGGTTCTGAGAAACGGCACTTCCCCGTGGATAGTTTCCCCTGGAACCCCTCGTAATAGAGTTCGGGCAAGTTCCACCAACAGCATCTGCTGGGACAAGTCCTAATGTGTGTGATGGATTATATTGTTTGCTGAGAAGGACAGCAAGGAAAATCGAGTCAGCCCCGCCAAGTGGAAAACTGCTCAGGGCATTCTAAAATAGTATACAGTATATGTATGTATGTATATCATATACCAGTTAAACTAGTTCTTTAAACACGGGGTATGTGACCCTGCCCCCATTGCTTCCTCGTGGAGAATGCGTTCTAGTTTGTCTGATCAGTGGTAAGCAGGCACCAGCTGCCTGCCTAGTTTATCTTTGTTCTATGAGAAAACACAGAACACCTGCTTGTTAATAATAATCACCTGTTCAGAGAGAATAAATAGGCGGGTCAGCGCCTGCTCGAAGCTCTCAGCTCAGAAGACTGTTAGCGTCCTGATCTCGCTTTGCTGTTCGATCTTTGGGTTTATTTCTTAATTTCTTCAGTGCCACTGCGTTGGGGTCTCGACGACCGAACTGATCTTGGCAAGCATCTCTGTGGCTTTGCCATCCGCTGAGGCACGGATAAGACTGCTCAATCCTGGGATGGGAGAGACTCTTCCTTAATCTTTCTCATGCTTGGGGAGAAGTGGCTCTCTTGGTTTTCCTAATCTTATATTCCTTAGAGTTTTGTTTACTTCTAGTCAATTTTCTATAAAGTATGTTTCAAACCTAAACTCAGAAGAAAAATACTGAACTATAAAAACATTTTAGAGTTAACTCTAAAATATGCCTATTGACTGTAGTTTTATTACCTATTCTTCATCCTTTCTCTGTTGGCTAGTTTCTTAGAAAAATAGGTCAGTTGTCCCATAGGCACCTCCATCTCAACATATCTTGGAAACTCACTTCCTAACTAGATCATCTGTATTTCTTCTCTCAATAATACTTCTTACTTCAGTGCAGCTATCCAAACTAGAATGATTGTCATACACCTATTCATCTCTTATTGGGCACATATTCCTTTGAATTCAACCTCATTCCAATTCCAAAAACGTCTAATTACTAGCTTTTTAAAAAAATTTTCTTAGTTTCTCTTTGCTAAATTTAAAATCATTTGCTTGTTCTTGTAAAAGTAATCTATGGTTCTGCTAATTTCTCTTAAAGCCATAACTTTAGGGCTTTTGGGGGGCTCAGAAAATGATACCCCAAAATACGGTACTTTGGCATGAGTATTACTTCAAACAAAGTGGATTGAAAGGCCTCAGAACCAACCTCTCAATTTCTCCTGCCATCTGCCGCGCTTTTCCAAAGTTCAGGGAGGGACTTCTCTCTGAAGTTCCTTTATCTGACTGAAGAGTTCTTCCTAAAGAAATGCAACTGTATTGAACCCCCTCTCTACAAATCCCAAACAACCAGGAAATGTCATTTATCAGAGCAGAAATTAAAAGTCATTATCGCACACAAACGGGCTACTACTTATTTTTCTGGAGGCTGCTCTAAAATAACCTCTTTAACTGAAGAGACTATCTGCATAATAAGACAACCTTTGTTCACAGTGCAGTTCTACCCCTCATTTTAAAACTTGTCATCGCCTCCCCCAGAGCCCAGAGAAACTTTGTCCCAGACTATTTTTCTGTTCCTTGATCCATTTCCCCTAAAAAGTATCTACTCTTCCTCTAAAACTGCCTACACCTTTAACCCTTCCCCCCTCCACCCAGCTGTTTGCTATTTTCCACTTCTCTGTGTATAGGGCATCTAAACTTCAACCATCTGACCCTTCCTCGAGTCTCGTATTTTGTGGGGTTTTCATGCACGTGTGTACATGAATTTGTATATTGCTTGTTAATCTTATTTCCAACTTGAATAAGCTCAATTGCTCAACCTCCAAAGGGAAGGTTTAAACTTCCTGACGGCTCTAAATAACTCAGCGTGTCTGATAAGGCTTTCGGTCACCCCATTTTTCACCAGGATAATTCACCTTTACGAATGAATATGGGAAGTACTTGTCCTTGTGAGCCACAGACAGAAAAGCGCAAGAATAAAACTAGGGAATTTGAGTTGAATACTATTTCAACAGGGGAGGCTACACTTAGAAATACTTAAAAGCATAAACGCCTGAGTCAGTTTTGCAGCATTCCCATCTAGGCTCTACCTTTACTCTCCACGTGAACTTAGGTCAATTATTCAAGCTCCTTATGTCACATTCTTCATACAGAAAATGAGGAATAGTAATTACTACATTGTAGAGCTATTTAGTGGGATAATAAAATGTATCAGTCTTGCTAGGTATCGGGCACTATGCTAAGGACTTCACATGGGTTATATCATTTAATGTTGACAGCAACATTATGACAATGATATGAAGCCTATTTTCAGTTGAGGAAACTAACGCACAGTTTACTTAAGTTTACAGAGCTAGCAAGCAGGACTGTTTTGAAATCAGTCTTATGCTTCACGTTCATCTTTATACTTTCACTGTTTCCACCGTTTATTCTCTTTATAAACTGCCATTCCCACCCCCAACCCCAGACAACCAGTATCACCTTATAACTTAATGGGGATAAAACTAATTTTAAAGGTCCCAGCATGATGTAAAAGGACCAGGAGTGGGGAACAAGAACGAAGAGGCAGATAAGATGAGACTATGCCAGTTGTCAATGTGTTGCCTCTCAGCTCCAAACTT
>NW_022444205.1:0-3339 GCF_009761245.1 Sapajus apella
CAATTAGCTTTTGTTGTAAAATGCCCCAAAAGTGAGTGGCTTAAAATTATAAGCATTCATTTATTTAGTTCATGGTAATGTGGGTCAGTAACGTGGACTGGGCTCAGATGGGTGGTTCTTCTTTTCTTGGCTGGGTTTTCTCATGTGCCTGCAGTTGTGTGTCTGAAGCTGGGATGGCTTTCTGTTCCATGTGGGTTCCTATCCTCCAAAAAGCTAGCTCAGACTTGCTCATGTGGCTGCTCGGGAGGCTTCTAAGCAATAGGCCGAAAGCCACATTTTCTCTTGAGGCTCACAGCTGGCACAGCTTTACCTCCACTCTACTCTGTTGGTCAAAGGTGGTTTTGTGGCCAGCCCGGATTCAAGCGGTGTCTGCTCAGCGGCCGTAACAGAGCATCACCGATGACTGAGTAGCTTCAACAACAGAAATGTATTTTTCTCATGATTCTGGGGGCTGGAAGTTCCAGGTCATGTATCCGCAAGTTGACTCCATCTGAGGCCTCTGCCTTTGGCGTTCAGTTGGCCGTCACCTCCCTGGGTCCTCATATGGTCTTTCCTCTGTGTGTGCCCTGGTGTCTCCCTGTGTGTCTACATTTTCTCCTCTTACAAGGACCCCAGTCAGACTGGATGAGGACCCAGCCTAAGGACCTCATTTTAACTTTATTGCCTCTTTAAGGGCCCTATTTCCAAATACAGTCACATTCAGAGATACCGGGGGTTGGGGCTTCGACATACGAATTTTGTGAGGACACAATTTAGCCCATAACAAAGCGGGAGAATGGGGGAAATAACCGAGATCATGATTGTGAAAAAGTCAACCACGCCGACCGATCCTCCACACCTGGCCTGGTTTGGGCAAAGGCAACACACATGGGCACCTCCTCTCACCAGCTGTACCTTCTCCCTCCTTCCCCTGCAAGCCTTTTCCTGGAGTTTATTGGTGATTTCAAGCCTCCGGCCTGGAAGGGCTGCCTCCTCACAGTGCTGATGTTCCTCTCGGTCTGCCTGCAAACGCTGTTGAAGCAGCAGAACACGTACTGGCTCAAGGTGCTGCAGATGAGGCTGCAGTCGGCCGTTACTGGCCTGGTGTACAGAAAGGTGAGCCCCGGGGGACAAGTGCAGGTCTTCCCAGCAGGGAAAAGGAACATAACTGAACTGGTTGGTAGTAATGTTATCAGCAGCTGAGAACGCTTTCAGTCCTTACTTATTAGAGCCACTCAATATATTCTCACTTCCTTTGTTATTTCTCTTTATTTGTATGTATTTTTTCGAGACAGAGTCTCCACCCACCATGACCTCCTAGAGTGCTAGGATTACAGGCGTGAGCCACCTCGCCCGGCCTTCCTTCCTTCTTTTTTTTTTTTTTTTTTTTTTTTTGAGACGGAGTTTCGCTCTTGTTACCCAGGCTGGAGTGCAATGGCGCGATCTCGGCTCACCGCAACCTCTGCCTCCCGGGTTCAGGCAATTCTCCTACCTCAGCCTCCTGAGTAGCTGGGATTACAGGCACGCGCCACCATGCCCAGCTAATTTTTTTGTATTTTTAGTAGAGACGGGGTTTCACCATGTTGACCAGGATGGTCTCGATCTCTTGACCTCATGATCCACCCGCCTCGGCCTCCCAAAGTGCTGGGATTACAGGCTTGAGCCACCGCGCCCGGCCTCTCCCTTCCTTCTTAAGTCTGAGTCACATTCTGCTGTGCAGATGGATCGCACTGTGTTTATCTTTTCATCTGATGGTGGGCCTGTCGGTTGATTTTGCCTTTTGGCTGTTGTGAGTCGTGCTGCTGTGAGCACAGGTGTGCAAATACTTCTCTGTGTTCCTGCTTTCTGTTCTTTTGGGATGGATGGCAGTGGCCTTCTTAGAACAAATGGTAATGCTGTGTGTAAATGTTTTAGGGGACCACCGTTTGTAAAGCGTTTTGTCGTTGTTGTTGTTGAGATGGAGTCTCACTGTGTCACCCAGGCTGGAGTGCAGTGGCATGATCTGGCCTCACTGCAACCTCCTCCTCCCACGTTCAAGCCATTCTCATGCCTTGGCCTCCTGAGTAGCTGAGATTATAGGCACTGGACACCACACCTGGCTCATTTTTGTATTTTTAGTAGAAACAGGTTTTCACCATGTTGGCCAGGCTGGTCTCAAACTCCTGGCCTCAGGTGATCCGCCCACCTCAGCCTCCCAGAGTGCTGGGATTACAGGCGTGAGCCACCTCACCTGGCTCTTGTAAAGTGTTTTAATCATCCTGTTTTACTGTTCTTCAGCTGGGGTTGTGATCTCAGCCCTGCTTCTCTCTGCTCCTGCTAAGGGACTTCCTGTAGGCAGCCCAGTCCCCGCCTCTGTCCAGGAGACAGCATACCTGGAAGTGAAGTTGGGTCGGTCCTGCCTCAGTGCTGCTTCTGTTTTAGGCAAATATCCTGTGGGGTCAGGAGAGAAAATCCCAAGTGCACCTGTGGAACACCATGGGCATCCCCCAACTCAGGACTGTGGGAGAGATAGGGTGTTGGAGGAGAGGTAAACCTGGAAGCTGCTTAGCCCCAATCTGTCCCCTGCCCTGACTTTTTTTTTTGAGATGGAGCCTTGCTCTGTCACCCAGGCCTGGAGTGCAGTGATACGATCTTGGCTCACTGCAACCTCCGCCTCCCAGGTTCAAGAGATTCTCCTGCCTCATCCACCTGAGTAGCTGGAACTACAGGTGAGTGCTACCACACCTGGCTAATTTTTTCATTTTTAGTAGAGCTGGGGTTTCACCATGTTGGCCAGGCTGGTCTCCAACTCCTGACCCTAGGCGATCCACCCACCTCGGACTCCCAAAGTGCTGGGATTCCAGGCCTGAGCCACCGCGCTCAGCCAAGCCCTGCTCGGTTCTAATCCCATCGCCTGTGAAAGGCTTCTGGGAGCTCACAGAAACAATGGCCCCAGTACGACAGCTCCCACTCCCTTGCTCCTGGAGTTCTAGGGATGCACAGTGAGGAGTGATTGTTTTCCTCACTCATCTAGATGTGATGAGTCTGGTCAAAGAATTTTGCTGTTGCTGACTTGCAGTTGGTCAGGCCCCTGCCCTGTGGAAATTGCCCCTACTAAATCCTTATGCCTCAGTTTACTCAGCTAACTCAGACCTCCAGCCCTGCCCCAGGCTGGGTTAGGCTCCTCCCTGTCATGCCATGTGGGAATCTCCCATGTGATTATTTATTTATTGAGATGGGATCTTACTCTATCACCCAGGCTGGAGTGGAGTGGTACAATCTCAGCTCACTGCAACCTCTTCCTCCCAGGTCCAAGTGATTCTCCTACCTCAGCCTACTGAGTAGCTGGAATTATAGGCACATGCCACCATGGCCTGCTAA
>NW_022444206.1:0-1213 GCF_009761245.1 Sapajus apella
GCCAGCTTTACAAGAGCTCCTGAAAGAGGCTCTACACATATAAAGGAGCAACCAGTACCAGCCACTCCAAAAACATGCCAAATGGTAAAGAGAATCAAACACAATGAAGAATCTGCATCGACTAATGGGCAAAACAGCCAGCTAGCACCAAAATGGCAGTATCAAATTCACACATAACAATATTAACCCTAAATGTAAATGGACTAAATGCCCCAATCAAAAGACACAGACTGGCAAATTGGATAAAAAGACAAAACCCATCAGTGTGCTGTATCCAGGAAACCCATCTCACATGCAAGGATACACAAAGGCTCAAAATAAAGGGATGGAGGAAGATTTACCAAGCAAATGGAGAGCAAAAAATAAAGCAGGAGTTGCAATTCTCATCTCTGATAAATTAGACTTTAAAGCAACAAAGATCAAAAGAGACAAAGAGGGACATTACATGATCGTAAAAGGATCAATGCATCAAGAAGAACTAACGATCCTAAATATATAGGCACCCAATACAGGAGCACCCAGATACATAGGGCAAGTTCTTAATGACTTACAAAGAGATTTAGACTCCCACACAATTATAGTGGGAGACTTTAACACCACATTGTCAATATTAGGCAGATCAACCAGACAGAAAACTAACAAGGATATCCAGGGCTTGAACTCAGACCTGGACCAAGCAAACCTAATAGACATTTACAGAACTCTCCACCCCAAATCCACAGAATATACATTCTTCTCAGCACCACATCACACCTACTCTAAAATTGACCACATAATTGGGAGTAAATCACTCCTCAGCAAATGCAAAAGAACGGAAATCATAACAAACAGTCTCTCAGACCACAGTCCAATCAAGTTAGAACTCAGAATTCAAAAACTAACCCAGAGCCGCACAGCTTCATGGAAACGGAACAACTTGCTCTTGAATGTTGACTGGATAAACAATGAAATGAAGACAGAAATAGAGATGTTCTTCGAAACCAATGAGAATGAAGACACAACATACCAGAATCTCTGGGACACATTTAAAGCAGTCTCTAGAGGAAAATATATAGCAATAAGTGCCCACATGAGAAGCAAGGAGAGATCAAAAATTGACACCCTATCATCAAAACTGAAAGAGCTAGAAGAGCAAGATCAAAAAAACTCAAAAGTCTAGCAGAAGACAAGAAATAGCTAAGATCAGAGCAGAACTGAAGGAGATAGAGACACA
>NW_022444206.1:1313-1907 GCF_009761245.1 Sapajus apella
GAGCAGAACTGAAGGAGATAGAGATACAAAAAAACCCTTCAAAAAAATCCATAAATCCAAGAGCTGTTTTTTAGAAAAGATCAACAAAATAGACAGACCACTAGTCAGATTAGTAAAAAAGAAAAGAGAGAATAACCAAATTGATGCAATAAAAAAACGATAAAGGGGATATCACCACAGATTCCAAAGAAATTCAAACCATCATCAGAGATTATTACAAACAACTCTATGCACATCAACTAGTAAACCTGGAAGAAATGGATAAATTCCTGGACACTTGCCTCCTCCCAAGTCTAAACCAAGAAGAAGCCGAAACCCTGAACAGACCCATAACAATGTCTGAAGTTGAGGCAGCAATTAAGAGCTTACCACCCAAAAAAAGCCCAGATCCAGAGAGGTTCACAGCCGAATTCTACCAGACATACAAAGAGAAGCTGGTACCATTCCTTCTGAAACTATTCCAAACATTACAAAAAGAGGGAACTCTTCCCAAATCATTTTATGAGACCAACATCATCCTGATTCCAAAACCTGGCAGAGACTCAATAAGAAAAGAAAACTTCAGGCCAATATCCATGATGAACATAGATGCAA
>NW_022444206.1:2007-3337 GCF_009761245.1 Sapajus apella
GGGGATGCAAGGCTGGTTCAACATACGCAAGTCTATAAACGTAATTCACCATATAAACAGAACCAAAGACAAAATCCACATGATTATCTCAACTGATGCAGAGAAGGCCTTTGACAAAATTCAACAGCCCTTTATGCTAAAAACCCTCAATAAGCTAGGTATTGATGGAATGTATTTCAAAATAATAAAAGCTATTTATGACAAACCAACAGCCAATATCATACTGAATGGGCAAAAACTGGAAGCATTCCCCTTGAAATGTGGCACCAGACAAGGATGCCCGCTCTCACCACTGCTATTCAATATAGTATTAGAAGTTCTAGCCAGAGCAATCAGGCATGAAAAAGAAATAAAGGGCATTCAAATAGGAAAGGAGGAAGTCAAATTGTCTCTATTTGCAGACGACATGATTGTATATCTAGAAGACCCCATCGTCTCAGCCGCAAATCTCCTGAAACTGATAAGCAAGTTCAGCAAAGTCTCAGGATACAAAATCAAGGTGCAAAAATCACATGCATTCCTATACATCAATAACAGACTTAAAGAGAGCCAAATCAAGAACAAACTTCCATTCACAATTGCCACAAAGAGAATAAAATACCTAGGAATACAACTAACAAGGAACGTAAAGGACCTCTTCAAGGAGAACTACAAGCCACTGCTCAATGAAATAAGAGAGGTCACAAACAGATGGAGAAACATTCCATGTTCATGGTTAGGAAGAATCAATATAGTGAAAATGGCCATACTGCCCAAAGTAATTTACAGATTCAATGCTATCCCCATCAAGCTACCAATGACCTTCTTTGCAGAACTGGAAAAAAATCACCTTAAACTTCATATGGAACCAAAAGAGAGCCCGCATAGCCAAGTCAATTCTAAGCAAAAAGAACAAAGCAGGAGGCATCACACTACCGGACTTCAAACTATACTACAAGTCTACAGTAATCAAAACAGCATGGTACTGGTACCAAAACATAGATATAGACCAATGGAACAGAACAGAGATCTCGGAGGCAACACAACATACCTGCAACCATCTGATCTTTGACAAACCAGACAAAAACAAGCAACGGGGAAAGGATTCCCTGTTCAATAAATGGTGCTGGGAAAGCTGGCTAGCCACGTGCAGAAAGCAGAAACTGGACCCCTTCCTGACACCTTACACTAAAATTAACTCCAGATGGATTAAAGACTTAAACATAAGACCTAACACCATAAAAACCCTAGAAGAAAATCTAGGCAAAACCATTCAGGACGTAGGTGTAGGCAAGGACTTCATGACCAAAACACCAAAAGCATTGACAACAAAAGCCAAAATAGACAAATG
>NW_022444207.1:0-3337 GCF_009761245.1 Sapajus apella
TGTGTGTATATATGTGTGTGTGTGTGTGTGTGTGTGTGTGTATACATGTGGATATATATAGATATATATATATATCAAAACATTGCATTGCATCCCATAGTTGTATACAATTATTTGTCAAAAATAAAATAGAAGGTAAACTAAAAAATAAATTGAAGCCTCCCATGGCTTTTACTTAATCTTTTCCAGTATGACTCTTACATGGCGAGTAATACAATGCGTGTCTATGAACTAAACTGTCTTTGCTTGTGTAACATGAATAAAAGAATAATAACCATGTTGTGATAATGTGAGTGGTCCTTTTTTTCCTCCCCCTAAGCTATGTTTCTGGAACACTGATTTTTTTTTTTTTTTTTTTTTGGAGACAGAGTTTCGCTCTTGTTACCCAGGCTGGAGTGCAATGGCGCGATCTCGGCTCACTGCAACCTCCGCCTCCTGGGTTCAGGCAATTCTCCTGCCTCAGCTTCCTGAGTAGCTGGGATTACAGGCACACGCCACCATGCCCAGCTAATTTTTTGTATTTTTAGTAGAGACGGGGTTTCACCGTGTTGACCAGGATGGTCTCGATCTCTTGACCTCGTGATCCACCCGCCTCGGCCTCCCAAAGTGCTGGGATTACAGGCGTGAGCCACCGCGCCCGGCAACACTGATTTTTTTTAAAGCATGTATGGCACAGGCTTTTATAGTCAGAATGCATGCAGTTTGGAGAAGGACGTTGCAGGCTCCTGAGTGGCTTCGGTCTCAGATTGCAGGACTATGTCCATCGAATTTTTTTGTGTAAGACCTTTTGTGTTTTGATGCAGATTACTTCATAAATACTCACTTTGAGAAGATTCTGTAATAAAGAACAAGTACATTTGTTATTCAGGTTAATGAAACAGATCAAGTGTTAAAAGAAGTCATAATTTACATAAAGATTTAATTAAAACAGCAGTAAGTCATAAAACACTATTGACATTGTAAAGTTCAGTAGGGCACTTTTTACAACACTGCATATGAACATGTCACCATCTCATCCTCCAGTATAATGAAGGAGAGAGTTAGCCAGTAAGTGGCAGATCTTGCTCAGCAAATACAGTAAGGAAGTGGGTGTGGAATGGCAAGCCATGACCTCACTTACAAATAACCCCACCAAACACTTCAACTGTCTGCAGAGGTACAACACGCCGTCTTTCCTCCTAATCAAAGAACTCAAGCCTCAATAGTAAAAACAAGTTTCCCAGAGGCAATTGGTCAATAATTAATAGAGCTGTGGATACTGAACATAATGCAAAATAGGCTTTAAAATGGATGTGTTGAAAAAATAAGGGGAATTCTTTCTGTAACCACTAAAAATAAAAATGAATGGCTGGGCACAGTGGCTCACACCTGTAATCTCAGTACATTGGGAAGGCAGAGGCAGGAGAACTGTTTGAGCCCAGGACTTTGAGACCAGCCGGGGCAACATAGTGAGGCCTTGTCTCTATGAAAAATAAAAAAAATAGCTGGGTGTGGTGATGCATGCCTTTAGTCTCAGCTACTTGGAAGGCTGAGGTGGGAGGATCGCTTGAGCCCAGGAGGTCGAGGCTACCGTGAGCTGTGATTTTGCCACTTCGCTCCAGCCAGGACAACAGAGTAACACTCCGTCTCAAAAAATAAAATAAAATATTATAATAAAATAAAAACTAATACAGTACTTTGAACATCTAATTACAGAGAATGTTCTAAATTATTCAAAGCTTAAGACATGCCAATAATGGAGTAATTTTAAGTTTGAATTTTGACTTATTTTCAAAGAATGAAGGCTTCCTAAGAAGTGACCTCAGAAAGGACCAGCTGCTTATGCAAAAGTAGAAGCATTTTAGGGTCAAAATTTTTTGGATCTGGAAGCTTAGAAATTGATATTAGCTGGTATATTATTTGTTTGTTATATCAAATGGACTATCAAAATTTTGGACAAATAAAAGGAAATATAAAGCCCCAAAAGTCATGACTTCTGCTGTTCATCTGAATAAAGAGGAAAGAGCAAAACAAGTATTACTCTCAGGCTAATCTGTAACCATAGTATTTCTTTTTTTCTTTTCTTTTTTTTTTTTTTTTTTTTGAGACAGAGTCTTGTTCTGTCACCCAGGCTGGAATGCAATAGCGCAGTCTCTGCTCACTACAACCTCGGCCTCCCGGGTTCAAGCAATTCTCTTGCCTCAGCCTCCCAAGGACCTGGGATTACATGTACCCATCACCAGACCCGGCTAATTTTTGTATTTTCAGTACAGACAGGGTTTCACCATGTTGGCCAAGCTGGTCTCGAACTCCTGATCTCGTGGTCGGCCTGTCACGGACTCCCAGAGTGCTAGGAGTTTCAGGCGTGAGCCACCGCGCCGGGCCCTGCAACCATAGTATTTCTGTGGGCTTTTTCACATGGTTTTTGGGTTACTCATTTCTCCTTACGAGATGCATCATGTGATAAGAATGTCAGCTGCTGTATCACAAAGAACCAAGCCTCCGGTAAACGCAGATGGCCACCTGCACCTCACCTGGGGCATCCTCAGGGCCTTCTGCATCCTGGAGCCTTGCTGCCTCCTGGGGACCTTCCAGGTCTCGTGAGGACTGAGATGACGATGACGCCCCGGATGTCTTCGGGGTCCTCTGGTCTGAGTCAGTTCGCTGCTGCTGCAGCCACTCATTCTTATAACCATTGCTAATGAGTTTGGAAAAATTGGTTGGTGAACTCTTTTTTTGACCAGGCCTTAAAAAGAGAAAAAGTCATGTGAAACTTAAGTACGAGGGTAATGATAAAGCAGAAGCAGTATTCAGTGAACACGCTGACTAGGAGTTACTGTCCATTCAAACCTCATGAAGAGCTCTCTTTCTATCTCTCCCCGTCTATGTCTCCCTCTGTCTCTCCGCCCCTTTGTCTCTCCCTCTGCCTCTTTGTCTGTCTCGCTGTCTCCATTTTTAAGCATAAGAAGGTGCATGTTAAAGCATCCCTTGTACAGGCATGAGAGCATTTTTAGTTCCATTTCCAAAATCTTTCTTTGTGATAGTCAATCAAGATTTAGTAATAGTGGCCGGGCATGGTGGCTCATGCCTGTAATCCCAGCACTTTGGGAGGCTGAGGGGGGCGGATCACAAGGTCAAGAGATCGAGACCAACCTGGCCAACACGGTGAAACTCCATCTCTACTAAAAATACAAAAAAATTAGCCGGGTGTGGTGGCACACGCCTGTGGTCCCAGCTACTTGGGAGGCTGAGGCAGAAGAATCGCTTGAACCCAGGAGGTGGAGGTTGCAGTGCGCCGGGATTGCGCCACTGCACTCCAGCCTGGTGACAAAGCGAGATTCAGTCTCAAAAAAAAAAA
>NW_022444208.1:0-3336 GCF_009761245.1 Sapajus apella
TATTATTATTATTATTATTATTATTGAGTCTTACTCTATCACCCAGACTAGAATGCAGTAGCGCAATCTCAGCTCACTGCAACCTTCAACTCCCAGGTTCAAGTGATTCTCCTGCCTCAGCATCCTGAGTAGCTGGGATTATAGGTGCCCACCATCATGCCCAGCTAGTTTTGTATTTTTAGTAGAGACACGGTTTCACCATGTTGATCAGGCTGGTCTGTAACCCTTGACTTCAAGTGATCCACCTGCTTCGGCATCCCAAAGTGCTGGGATTACAGGCATGAGCCATCGCACGCAACCAAATTTAATTTTTTTAAAAAAAAAAAGAAATAGATGGAAATTATATATTGCCTCTACTAAAATTTGAATTAAAGCCCTACTAAACAATTTTTTTTAAACTGTAAGTTCCTTTCTTAGTAGTCAGTGAAAGTGAACTGGCTCCAAGCTGTACCACAGGGGACTCTGCAGTGCCCACACATGCTTGTTGTCACCAGGATGTCATTGCAGAAGGAGCTGCTGAAACCTCACTCTCTGTGGCTCCCCATGACCTCCTATCTCTCGATCATTGTGACTGCTGAGCGAGAGCAGCCAGGATTCCCAGTAGAAAGTGAAAAACTGGGGTAAAGAAAGTGTTAAAGAATTAAGGACAGAAAATATTGTTTTGTAATAAACAGAACTTCCCTCTGAAAAGAGTAGACTGTATGTTGGGGTGTTATTTAGCAAGCATTTGGGTGCCTACTAAGCATTTCTTATAGATGTGTTATCTCAACTAATCTTTGTGGTTACCATATACTAAAAGTATAAACAGACCAGATACGGTGGCTTACACCTATAATCCCAGCACTTTGGGAGGTTCTGAGCAAGGAGGATCACTTGAGCCCAGGAGTTTGAGATGAGCCTGAGCAACAAAGTGAGATTTCATCTCTATAAAAAAATTTAAAGATTGACTGGGCACGGTGGTGCGTGCCTGTGGCCCCAGCTACTTGGAAGGGTAAAGTGGGAAGATCGCTTGAGCCCAGGAGGTCGAGGCCGCAGTGAGCTATGTTTGCACCACTACATTCCAGTGCAGTGTTCTGGGTGACAGAGGAAGACCTTGTCTCAGAAAATAAAGTGTAAATAACAATATAACATTCTAATATAGGCTATACCTTATTCTATTTAGTGACTTTCAGTTTTCAAGATAAATTACTGCAACTGAATGTTACAGTAACAAATGTTTTTGAGTTCTGCTTAGATAAAAAGCATCGTATCATTTACCCATATTTGACAAGAATGACTCTTTAAAGATAATGCCTTTTTTGGTATAAACTAGAATCATTAAATTCATTTGCCAAAGAAGAGACAGCATTTATTTTGAAGATGTAAATCAAGATCCTTTAGCACAGATCTAAACATATAGATGTGATGAATAACAAGCCAAGTACATGAGACTCACTGCTCCACTGTGCAAAGACTCAGTTAACTTGCACAGGTAGGAGCTGCTTTTTCTTGCTTCATTGTTCCTTTCAGTACAATTCAGAAGAAACGTACTCTGACACCGAAATGCCTTGGAGAGTAACATAGGTCTTCTCTGAAGATTTCTAGTGGACATCTAGGGAAAGATAACACAGAAGGGCTGTCCCAGTAAATCTGGATACCCAAGATCTTAGGCTGTAAGATTGAAAAGTCAAGATCCAGGTGTCAGATACTAGTTATCTGCAAGTATATATAATCAAGATTAGAAAACAGATAAGTCAAATTCTTGTCTCTTAAGCTTCAGAAATGAAGGTGCCTAGGTATATTAGATAGCAGTGGTGTTTGTGTATAACAAAGATCTTAAAATTAGAGACTTAATCACACAAGGGTTGATTCCCTCACATACAAACAACCTATAAGTAGCTAGTTCGGGGCTAATGAGGTTATTTCATGGAGTCTTCTAATGCCCAGGCATCTTCCACTTTGCTGTTCTGATGTCCAGCTCATCTCATGATCCCAGAGGGCAATAATCGGGCTTGCATTCCAACCAGCAGGAAGGAGGATATGAAAAAAAGGCACATTTCAAGGGCATTTCCTGAAAATTCCAAATAATAATTTCACTTATTCTCTTTGGGCCAAAATTTATTCACATGGCTGCAAGTAGCTGGGCTACAGGCCAGCTAGCTAGACACATTTTCCAAGATTCTGTGTTAAGGAAGAAGACAGTGGACTTGAAATAATATGCAATTGAGCAGAATTCATGTTTCCCACCTATACTTTCAGCCTCCAATCAAAGCTTGGGGTGGGAGGAGAGCATTTAAGACAAGAGGAGCAAAGAAGGAAGTTGGCATGGATTTCCCAGCTTTTTGGCCAAGTCTGCAGGGATCAGAGTTCTGAATCAGGTGGACTCGTGCCCTTATTCTCACCTGGATGCCCTTGGAGAAGGCTAGTATCCCCCAGCCCTCACAGATGGATCAAGATAGTTGCATGACAAACTAAAGCCAATGAGCTGGAAAATGCCGTTCACAGTCCCTGAGACCCAGCATGACGTGGAAAGCCCCAGCATGACGTGTTTCTCCTGTGTGTCCAGAATCATGAAGAAAAGATACTGAGAGCTGAAATCAAGTCACTTACAGGTGTTAAGACCAGGGAGAGAGGTGCTAAGACCAAGGAGGTTTGCTGGGATTAACTTCATAAGATTCAAATGAAAGAGAATGTCATGAAAGATAAAATTATATCACCATCAAAGATACTCTGAACAAAATTGAGAAAGATTCTTTTTTTTTTATTTTTTAATTGCATTTTAGGTTTTGGGGTACATGTGAAGAACATGCAAGATTGTTGCATAGGTACACACATGGCAGTGTGATTTGCTGCCTTCCTCCCCTTCACCTATATCTGGCATTTCTCCCCATGCTATCTCTCCCCAACTCCCCACCCCCTGCTGTCCCTCCCCTATTTCCCCCCAACAGACCCCAGTGTGTAGTGCTCCCCTCCCTGTGTCCATGTGTTCTCATTGTTCAACATCCACCTATAAGTGAGAACATGCGGTGTTTGATTTTCTGTTCTTGTGTCAGTTTGCTGAGAATGATGGTTTCCAGGTTCATCCATATCTCCACAAAGGACACGAACTCATCATTTTTGATGGCTGCATAATATTCCATGGTGTATATATGCCACATTTTCCCTGTCCAGTCTATCATTGATGGGCATTTGAGTTGGTTCCAGGTCTTTGCTATTGTAAACTGTGCTGCAGTGAACATACGTGTGCATGTGTCCTTATAGTAGAACGATTTGTAATACTTTGGATATATACCCAGTAATGGGATTGCTGGGTCAAATGGAATTTCTATTTCTAGGTCCTTGAGGAATCACCACACA
>NW_022444209.1:0-3336 GCF_009761245.1 Sapajus apella
CTGTGTCTGAGTCTGTGCCCGTGTCCTGGGGACTGGGGCCCTCCTGTGTCTGAGTCTGTGCCCGTGTCCTGGGAACTGGGGCCCTCCTGTGTCTGAGTCTGTGTCCGTGTCCTGGGAGCCGGGGCCCTCCTGTCTCTGAGTCTGTGTCCGTGTCCTGGGGACTGGGGCCCTCCTGTCTCTCGGTCTGTGCCCGTGTCCTGGGGACTGGGGCGCTCCTGTCTCTCAGTCTCTGCCCGTGTCCTTGGGACTGGGGCCCTCTTGCCTCCGAGTCTCTGCCCGTGTCCTGGGAGTTGGGGCCCTCTTGTCTCTGAGTCTGTGCCCGTGTCCTGGGAACTGGGGCTGTCACTGCCCGTCTGCACTGTCCATATCTGGATTTATTCATGATTTTCTTGTAGGGAAGACGTTCAGTTTCTTCTGTGATAAAATACCTGCCTCTCTGCAGGTGGTGACCCCCTTCTCTGTGGGGTCCTGCCGGCTTTGGGGTTGAGGATTCCTCCCGAGCTGCGCGTCCCACCTTCCGTCCTGGAAACAGAACGAAACTAAACTAAACCGAAGTCGTCTGATGAGAAATGACGCTTTATGGGGTTTGACTCCCCAGACCTCTTAGGAATTTGGGAAACAAGAATAAATGAGAACTTTTTTTTGGGGACTGAGTCTCGCTCTGTCACCAGGCTGTAGTGCAGTGGCTTGATCTCGGCTCACGGCAGCCTCCGCCTCCCGGGTTCAAGCGATTCTCCTGCCTCAGCCTCCCGAGTCGCTGGGATTCCAGGCACCTGCCGTCATGCCTGCCTAATTTTTGGATTTTCAGTAGAGACGGGGTTTCACCATCTTGGCCAGGCTGGTCTTGAACTCCCGACCTCAGGTGATCCGCCCGCCTAAGCCTCCCAGAGTTTGTTTTAAATAAGGCCTTCCTGGCCGGGCGCGGTGGCCCACGCCTGTCATCCAAGCTCTTTGGGAGGCCGAGGCAGGCGGATCAGCTGAGGTCGGGAGTTCAAGACCAGCCTGGCCATCATGGAGAAACCCCATCATTATAAAAAAAAAACAGAATAAATTTTTTGTTTGTTTTTAGCGGAGCGTGGCAGCTCACGCCTGTCAGCCAAGCACTTTGGAGGCCAAGGCAGGCGGATCACCTGAGGTCGGGAGTTCAAGACCAGCCTGGCCAACATGGTGAAACCTCGTCTTTATAAAAAAATAAAATAAATAAAAAAATAAAAAAATAAGGCTTTCTTTGAAGAGAACAAACACCCCTCTGACTCGGGCAGACTGCAAACGTGGGAAGTAATCCTATAAGGCCAGGCTCCCGCGCTCTGCACAAAACCACGACTTCACCTCTCACACCCACAAGGAAAAACCGGCGGGACCCCCCGCCCCCCGCCTCATCCAGAAAGACGGGAAGGAAAATCCTCACATTTCACAGACCGTGAAAGAAAAAAAAAAAAAAAAATACAACGTGTGACCTGCTTCCTGACAGATAAAATACTGTTCTCATTTTAAAGGAAAAGCGGCACTTCCTCCTCCTCGAAGGCCTGTGAGACGTTTAGGGTTTGCTGCAGATTTGGTTTCAGTCTGTGGCTTTTGTATTTATTTATTTATTTATTTATTTCTGATTTTCTTTTCCTTTTTTGAGACAGAGTTTTGCTGTCACCCAGGCTGCAGTGCAGTGGCGTGATCTCAGCTCACCGCAGCCTCCGCCTCCCGGGTTCAAGTGATCCTCCTTCTTCAGCGTCCTGCGTAGCTGGGACTACAGGCGTCCGCCACCACGCCAGGCTAATTTTTGTATTTTTAGTAGAGATGGGTTTCACCATGCTGGCCAGGCTGGTCTCGAACTCCCGACGTCAGGTGACCCACCCGCCTCGGCCTCCCAAAGTGCTGGGATGACAGGCGTGAGCCGCCGCGCCCGGCCTCCTTCCAAGTGGATGGTTTTATTTATTTACTTTTGAGGCTGTGATTTCTGTTTGATTATTCTTTTTTTTTTTTTTCTATTTTTCTCTTTATTTTTATTATTTTTTTTGAGACCGATTTCTAAAGTGTCGATTTGAACGACACATTGGAACAACCGCCTGCCTGCCGCAGGAGCCCTGACGAGGACCAGGTCCGGCTGTAAATCACTGGCCTGTCTGCTTGTCAGAGAAAAGGAACACTCCTTTTAGAGTTCAGTGCTTTCTCGCTTCCTGTGAGCGTTTTTGCCAAAGAACTATGAATCGTTCTGTTATAAACACACATGCACACATATGTTCACTGTGGCACTGTTTACAACAGCAAATACGTGGAACCAACCCAAACGCCCATTGATGATAGACGGGACATGGAAAACGTGGCACATAGACACCGTGGAATACTATGCAGCCATGAAAAAGGATGAGCTCCTGTCCTTTGTAGGGACATGGATGAACCTGGAAACCATCATTCTCAGCAAGCTGACAGAAGGGCAGAAAACAAAACACTGCATGTTCTGACTCACAGGTGGGTGTTGAACAATGAGAACACATGGACACAGGGAGGGGAGCATCACACGCTGGGGTCTGTGGGGGGGAAATAGGGGAGGGACCGTGAGGGTGAGGAGGTTGCGGAGGGATAACATGGGGAGAAACACCAGATATAGGTGACCGGGGGGATGGAGGCAGCAAACCACATTGCCACGTATGCACCTATGCAGCAATCCTGCATGACCTGCATATGTACCCCAGAACATAAAGTACAATTTAAAAAATAATAATATGTTAAAAAAAAAACCCCAAAACTCTGCATCTTAAGAAGGAACGGCCTTCACTCTCAGAGCTCTGCCCGCGCATCAGGAGCTCAGGAGAAACTCCTCCTCCGAGATGAGGAAAATGGGGGGGTGGGGACAGAAACTTCAGTGACAGTTTTTAAAGTGAGGTGACTCAGTAGAATCAGGAATGCGACTTGAGGCCCCTCGATTTCAATGATGGTTTCATTTATTTACGTATTTTTTAGATGGGGTCTCCTCTGTCATCCAGGCTGGAGTGCAAAGCAGAGATCTCAGCTCAGTGCAACCTCCGCCTCCCGGGTTCAAGCGATTCTGCTGCCTCAGCCTCCTGATTAGCTGGGACGACAGGTGCCCGTCATCATGCCGGGCTGATTTTTGTATTTTTTGTACAGACGGGGTTTCACCTTGTTGGCCTGGCTGGTCTCGAACTCCTGACGTCAGGTGATCCACTCATCTGGGCCTCCCAAAGTGCTGGGGTCACAGGTGTGGGATTACTTTAGACTCGGTGTTTTGTTTCACAGAGTGGAGGCCTTGCTTCTCAATTCGCCGCTGGGTGGCAGACGATACCTACGGCTTCCCGCGTGGCTTTTTTTTTTTTTGTTTTTTTG
>NW_022444210.1:0-579 GCF_009761245.1 Sapajus apella
AAAAAGTGAGCTGGAGATTGGATCACAGCCGAAGGAGTAAAGGTGCTGTAATGTTATCCATGGTCATTGCAGATTTTTCACGAGAAGCTAAATAAACTAAAAACTTTCATGGGGGAAAAAAAAAGAAAAGCCTATACTTTCAGTCACCTACTCAAAGGGATACCAGGGACCATTTAAAGAATCTGATGGACTCTCAGAACAGAATAGAAGTAACAATACACTAATGATCAGATAAGGCATGTTCTCAGGACTGGAATTTAAACAAACATCTGGGTTTAAAGACGAAAGAAAAGACAGAGGTAAAAATGGAACAAAGACTGGTGTGGTGGCTCAGGCCTAGGCGTAATCCCAACACTTTGGGTGGCTGAGACGGGTGGATCACAAGGTCAGGAGATAAAGACCTTCCTGGCCAACATGGGGAAAACCCACCTCTACTAAAATACAAAAAATTGGGCGGGCATGGTGGCACACGCCTGCATCCCCAGCTACTCGGGAGACTGAGGCAGGGAAATCACTTGAACCCAAGAGGTGAAGATTGCAGTGAGTCGAAACTGTGCCACCGCACTCCAATCTGGAGAC
>NW_022444210.1:679-3335 GCF_009761245.1 Sapajus apella
CTTTAACTTTGCTCAACAGGAGAAAACACTGGGAGAGAAGACTGCTTTGAAAGTGGGCAAAGGGTCAATGTCTTTCACCAGATCTAGGATGTGCCCTCAAAGCTGCTCCATCCCTCCACCCTCCGGGATGCCACGGGAAGACACGCCCGCGAGTTTCTTCCCCAGAGCCCAAGAGCAGGGCTGCGGCCGGCGAGGAATCCAACGCAGGGAACTTGAGCGCTGGGGGCCCGGCGAGCCCGCCCCGCTGGCACAGCGAAAGTAGTGGAGGCCGCCGGCGCGTAGATTGACCCAGCTGTGCGCCGCGGGTTCCGCACTTCCGGCTTGGCGCGGGCGCCCTCGCCTCCCAAAGGCTGGGTGGACTTCCCCCTAAACCTTGACTTCCTGCTAAACCTTAAACTTTCAGTGCAGATCCCGGCTGCCGCCCCGCCTCGGCACTCACCGCGGAAACGCTGCGTCAACGCTGCGTCGACGTCCCGGTAAACCTTAACTCAGCGCGCCGCCGACGCACTGGCCAGACCCAGAGATGCGCGGCCCGCGCCTACCGCGACGCTGACGCCCAGTCCCCTCCGACGCGCCGACCGCACCTCCGACGCCGCTATCGAGCCACAGACCCAGCGGACGCCGCCGACCATGTCACGGACGTCTCCGACACGCCGCAGATGCCGCTGACGCCGAAGGAGCCGCGGGCCCCGCGGACGCAGCCGACGCCGCGCGGCGGACGCCCCTGACGCGCGGACCTCGCCGCCGACGCCCCCGGCGCGCGGACGCCGCAGACCCTCTGGACGCCGCCGACGCCCCCGACGCGCCGCGACGCCGCCGACGCCCCCGACGCGCCGACCGCGCCGCCGACGCCACTGACGCTATCAGCGCCTCGGATGCCGCCGACCCGCTGACCGCGCAGCGGCCGCCCCCAACGAGCCTACCACGCCACGTACACTCCCGACGCGCCGACTGCGCCTCCGACGCCATCCGCGCCAGGGGCGCCGCCGAGGCGCCTCGGAAGCCACCGTCGCGCCGCAGACGCCGCGGACGACCCTAACACGCCGGAGACGCCCCCGACGCAGAGCGCGCCGCGGGCGCCGCCGTCGCGCCACAGACCCCGCGGACGCCGTCAGTCCCTGGGACGCGCCGACTGCGTCGCTGACGCCACTGACTCTATAAGCGGCTGGGAAGCCGCCGAATTGCTCACCGGGCCGTGGATGCCCCCGACCAGCCTACCGCGCCGACGCTCCCGCGTGCTGCCGATGCTATCCGCAGACGCCGCCGTCGCGCCGCTGACGTCACTGTCCTACTGACCTCGTCGCGGACGCCACAGATCCACTGGACGCAGCCTACGAAGACCGCGCAGGGGACGCCACCGACGAGCGGACCGCTCCGCCAACGCGCCTACCTCGCCGCCAACGCCACTGACGCTGTAAGCGTGTGGGACGCAGCCAACTCGCTGACCGCACCGCGGCCACCGCCGACACTCCCAACGCGCAGACGGCGCTGCTGATGCCATCCGCGCCTGGGACGCCGCCGACGCGCTGACCTCTCTGCAGACGCCCGGACTTGCGGACCTCGCCGAAGGCACGACCGACCACGCCGCAGCGGCCGCCAACGCCCCGTTGCCGCAGATGATGGCACTCACCTCAGAAACGCAGGGTGGACGTACCGGTAAACCTCAAGGTAGAGCGCCGCCACCGACGCCCCGTCACCACCGACGCACCGCAGACGCGCAGACCGCCCCGCAGACGCCCTCGATTCGCAGAGCGCACCGCAGTGGCCCCGGATGCGCCATCCGCGCCTCCGATGTCCGGTCGCCGCAGACGAAGGAGTTCACCTCGGAAACGCGGGGTGGGTACTGGTAAACCTTAATGTAGAGCGCCACTGCCGCCAGGGCCAACCGCGCCCGAAGCCGACCGCGCGGCAGACACCGCGGACGCCCGGCAGATGCCGCCCGCGCCGCAGGACGTCCGGGACGCCGACCGCGCAGCAGCCTGACGCCGTAGCTGCAAGGTGAATTGCAGAATAAGAGCCAGCAGCTTTAGGGCCCAGGAGGCTGAAGTGTACAATGAGATTTGAAGCCGGGAACGAAACTTCCAGCACCTAAATCATAGTCCGACTCACAAGGAGCAGTTGCATCAGGTGAGTTTACACGATTTCAATGGAAACTAGGCTCATAGAATTCTGAAATTGGTTTCTATAATTTGAAGATATTAATCCACCTGTGTTGAGTACCTGCTGTATAGAAAAAATTTAAGAGAATCAGGAGCATTTAAAATAAATAGAAAGTAGAATTTGTGAATAAAGATGCTTACTAGCAAGTGTAAGAAACAGTACATATAGCCCTGACTTAAGCAGTCTTTTGTGAAGTCTTTTGTAAAGGCTTAATATTCAGAAAACAGTTATTAAGCCCCTCTGTGAGTCAAACACTTTTCTGGGTGTTGGGAAGGCAAAAGATTAGGCTACTGCGCTCAGTTTAATAGATGAAGGCCTGGCCGGGCGCGGTGGCTCAAGTGTAATCCCAGCACTTTGGGAGGCCGAGGCGGGTGGATGACGAGGTCAAGAGATCCAGACCATCCTGGTCAACACGGTGAAACCCCGTCTCTACTAAAAATACAAAAAATTAGCTGGGCATGGTGGTGCGTGCCTGTAATCCCAGCTACTCAGGAGG
>NW_022444211.1:0-484 GCF_009761245.1 Sapajus apella
TTTTTGTTTTAGAGCCAGATATTTCTCATTACTTCCTATTCTCCCATTCACTCAGCAATATCCAAACACAGCTTTTAGAAGAAACGTGTTTCTAACCAGCTAAATCTATACATAGATGCAACTTCCTAAAGTGAACGAACACACAGCAGAGAAGATTGAAACAGACGTTTCTCCTGTGGTTTAGATTCGATCTTACCGCTAATCCTTATGAGCCTGTATAGGGATGGAAACATCTCTTTCCAAACTCTCAAAGAAAGTGTTTCTCAACTGCTCCATTCACAGGTTTGTTTAACTCTGTGAGTTGAATATACACCTTGACAATCGTTTTGCTACATAGCCCCGTTTTTGTTTTGGAGCCAGATATTTCTCATTACTGCCTATACTCCCATGGACTCAAGTATATACAAAGGCAGGTTTTCGAAGAAAAGTGTTTCTATCTCGCTGAATCTAAACATAGATGCAACTCCCTAAGTTGAACGAACAC
>NW_022444211.1:584-2468 GCF_009761245.1 Sapajus apella
TGACAATCATTCTGCTACACAGCTCCGTTTTTCTTTTAGAGCCAGAGGTTTCTCATTACATCCTATACTCCCATTCACTCATTAATATCCAAACACAGTTTTAGAAGAAACGTGTTTCTAACCCGCTGAACCTAATCATAGATGCAACTTCCTAAGGTGAACTAACACACAGCAGAGAAGCTTAAAACAAACGTGTCTCCTGTGGTTTAGATTCGATCTTACCGCTAATTATTATGATGCTGTTTATAGCTGGAAATGTCTCTTTCCAGGTTCTCCAAAGAAAGGTTTTCTCAACTGCTACTTTCACACATCTGTTTACCTCTGTAAGTTGAATATACACCTTGACAATCATTTTGCTCTATAGCTCCGTTTTCGGTTTTAGACCCAGATATTTCTCATTACATCCTATACTCCTATTCACTCAGGAATATCCAAACGCAGCTTTTAGAAGAAACGTGTTTCTAACTCGCTGAGTCAAATCATAGATGCAACTTCCTAAGGTGAACGAACACACAGCCGAGAAGTTTGAAACAGACGTTTCTCCTGTGGTTTAGATTCGATCTTACCGCTAAAGCTTAAGAGCCTGTATATGGCTTTAAATCATTCTTTCCAAACTCTCCAAAGAAAGGGTTTCTCAACTCCTCCATTCACACATCTGTTTAACTCTGTAGGTTGAATATACACTTTGACAATCATTCTGCTACATAGCCCCGTTTTTGTTTTAGAGCCAGATATTTCTCATTACTTCCTATACTCCCATGGAGTCAAGTATATACAAAGGCAGCTTTTTGAAGAAAAGTGTTTCTAACTCGCTGAATCTAAACATAGATGCAACCTCCTAAGTTGAAAGAACACAAAGCAGAGAAGATTGAAACAGACGTTTCTCCTGCAGTTTGGACACGATCATTGCTCTAATTCTTATGTGCCTCTATATGGCTGGTAATATCTCTTTCCAGATTCTCCAAAGAAAGGGTTTCAGAACCGCTACATTCACACATCTGTTTAACTCTCTAAGTTGAATGTGCGCCTTGACAATCATTCTGCTACATAGCTCCGTTTTTGTTTTAGAGCCAGATGTTTCTCATTTCATCCTATACTCCTATTCACTCAGGAATATCCAAACGCAAATTTTTGAAGAAACGTGTTTCTAACTCGCTGAACCTAATAATAGATGCAACTTCCTAAAGTGAAAGAACACACAGCAGAGAAGATTGAAACAGACGTTTCTCCTGTGGTTTAGATTCGATCTTACCGCTAATTCTTATGAGTCTGTATAGGGATGGAAACATCTCTTTCCAAACTCTCAAAGAAAGTTTTTCTCAACTCCTCCATTCACACATCTGTTTAACTCTGTGAGTTTAATACACACCTTGACAATCGTTTTGCTACATAGCCCCGTTTTTTTTTCGAGCCAGATATTTCTCATTACTTCCTATACTCCCATGGACTCAGGAATATCCAAACGCAGCTTTTAGAAGAAAAGTGTTTCTAACTCGCCGAATCTAAACATAAATGTAACTTCCTAAAGTGAATGAACACACAGCAGAGAACTTTAAAACAGACGTTTCTCCTGTGGTTTAGACGCGATCTTACCGCTAATTCTTATGAGCCTTTATACGGTTGGAAATATCTCTTTACAGATTCTCCAAAGAAAGGGTTTCTGAACTGCTACGTTCACACATCTCTTTAACACTCTAAGTTGAATATACTCCTTGACAATCATTCTGCTACATAGCTCCGTTTTTGTTTTAGAGCCAGATATTTCTCATTACATCCTATACTCCTATTCACTCAGGAATATCCAAACGCAGCTTTTAGAGGAAACGTGTTTCTAACCCGCTGAATCTAATCATAGATGCAACTACCTAAGTTGAACGAACACAC
>NW_022444211.1:2568-3335 GCF_009761245.1 Sapajus apella
CCGGATATTTCTCATTACATCCTATACTCCTATTCACTCAGGAATATCCAAACGCAGCTTTTAGAGGAAACGTGTTTCTAACCCGCTGAATCTAATCATAGATGCAACTACCTAAGTTGAACGAACACACAGCTGAGAAGTTTGAAACAAACGTTTCAACTTTGGTTTAGATTCGATCTTACCGCTAATTCTTAAGAGGCTGTTTATGGCTGGAAATATATGTTTCCAGAATCTCCAGAGAAAGGGTTTCTCAACTGCTACATTCACACATCTGTTTAACTCTGTATGTTGAATATACACCTTGACAATCATTCTGCTACACAGTTCCGTTATTCTTTTAGAGCCAGAGATTTCTCATTACATCCTATACTCCCATTCACTCATTAATATCCAAACACAGTTTTAGGAGAAACGTGTTTCTACCCCGCTGATTCTAAACATAGATGCAACTTCCTAAGTGGAACTAACACACAGCAGAGAAGCTTAAAACAGACGTGTCTCCTGTGGTTTAGATTCGATCTTACCGCTAATTATTATGATGCTGTTTATAGCTGGAAATATCTATTTCCAGGTTCTCCAAAGAAAGGTTTTCTCAACTGCTACATTCACACATCTGTTTACCTCTGTAAGTTGAATATACACCTTGACAATCATTTTGCTCTATACCTCCGTTTTTTGTTTTAGACCCAGATATTTCTCATTACATCCTATACTCCTATGCACTCTGGAATATCCAAACGCAGCTTTTAGAAGAAACGTGTTTCTAA
>NW_022444212.1:0-809 GCF_009761245.1 Sapajus apella
AATCATTGTGCTACATAGCTCCATTTTTGTTTTAGAGGCAAATATTTCTCATTATATCCGGTACTCTCATTCACTCAGGAATATCCAAAAGCAGCTTTTAGAAGACACGTGTTTCTAACTCGCTGAATCTAAACATAGATGCAACTTCCTAAGTGAATGAACACACACCAGAGAAGTTTGAAATAGACGTTTCTCCTGTTGTTTAGACGCGATCTTACCGGTAATTGTTATGATCCTGTATATGACTTTAAATATCTCTTTCCAGATTCTACAAAGAAAGGGTTTCTGAACTGCTACATTCACACAGCTGTATAACTCTGTAAGTTGAATATACTCCTTGAGAATTATTCTGCTACATAGCTCCGTTTTTGTTTTTGAGCCAGATATTTCTCATTACATCCTATACACCCATGCCTCAGCAATATCCAACGCAGCTTTTAGAAGAAACGTGTTTCTAACCCGCTGAATCTAATCATAGATGCAACTTCCTAAGATGAACGAACACACAGGAGAAAACGTTGAAACAGACGTTTCTCCTGTGGTTTAGATTCGAACTTACCGCTAATTCTTATGATCCTGTATATGGCCGGAAATATCTCTTTCCAAACTCTCCAAAGAAAGGGTTTCTCAACTACTACCTTCACACGTCTGTTTATCTCTTTAAGTTGAATATACACCTTGACAATCATTCTGCTACATAGCTCCGTTTCTGTTTTAGAGTCAGATGTTTCTCATGTCATCCTATACTCCTATTCACTCAGTATTATCCAAATGCCGCTTTTAGAAGAAACGTGTTTCTAACTCGCTGA
>NW_022444212.1:909-3334 GCF_009761245.1 Sapajus apella
GTGGGGGTACATGTGAAGAACATGCAAAATTGTTGCATAGGAACACACATGGCAGTGTTATTTGCTGCCTTCCTCCCCATCTCATATATCTGGCATTTCTCCCCTTGCTATATCTCCCCAGCTTCCCACCCCCACCCTCCCTCCCCTATTTCCCCCCAACTGACCCCAGTGTGTAGTGCTCCCTTCCCTGTGTCCATGTGTTCTCGTGCAACTTCCTAAAGTGAACGAACCCACAGCAGAGAAGATTGAAACAGACGTTTCTCCTGAGGTTTAGATTCGATCTTACCGCTAATTCTTATGAGCCTGTATACGGCTGGAACCATCTCTTTCCAAACTCTCAAAGAAAGTGTTTCTCAACTGCTCCATTCACACATCTGTTTAACTCTGTGAGTTGAATATACCCCTTGACCATCGTTTTGCTACATAGACCCGTTTTTGTTTTAGAGCCAGATATTTCTCATTACTTCCTATACTCCCATGGATTCAGGAATATCCAAACGCAGCTTTTAGAAGAAAAGTGTTTCTAACTCGCCGAATCTAAACATAAATGCAACTTCCTAAGGTGAACGAACACACAGCAGAGAACTTTAAAACAGACGTTTCTCCTGTGGTTTAGACGCGATCTTACCGCTAATTCTTATGAGCTTGTATAAGGCTGGAAATATCTCTTTCCAGATTCTCCAAAGAAAGGGTTTCTGAATTGCTACGTTTAAACAACTCTTTAACACTCTAAGTTGAATATAGTCCTTGACAATCATTCTGCTATATAGCTCCGTATTTGTTTTAGAGCCAGATATTTCTCATTACTTCCTATACTCCCATGGATTCAGGAATATCCAAACGCAGCTTTTAGAAGAAACGTGTTTCTAAATCTCTGAATCTAATCGTAGATGCAACTACCTTAGCTGAACGAACACACAGCAGAGAAGTTTGAAACAAAAGTTTCTCCTTTGGTTTAGATTCGATCTTACCGCTAATTCTTAAGAGTGTGTTTATGGCTGGAAATATATGTTTCCAAATTCTCCAAAGAAAGTGTTTCTCAACTGCTACATTCACACATCTGTTTATCTCTGTAAGTTGAATATACACCTTCACAATCATTCTGCTACATAGCTCCGTTTTTGTTTTAGATCCAGATATTTCTCATTACATCCTACACTCCCATTCACTCATTAATATCCATACACAGTTTTAGAAGACACGTGTTTCCAACCCGCTGAATCTAAACATAGATGCAACTTCCTAAGTTGTACGAACACACAGCAGAGAAACTTAAAACAGCCGTGTCTCCTGTGGTTTACAATCGATCTTACCGCTAATTATTATGATGCTGTTTATAGCTGGAAATATCTCTTTCCAGATTCTCCAAAGAAAGGTTTTCTAAACTGCTACATTCACACATCTGTTTACCTCTGTAAGTTGAATATACACCTTGACAATCATTCTGCTATATAGCTCCGTTTTTGTTTTAGAACCTGATATTTCTCATTACATCCTATACTCTTATTCATTCCAGAATATCCAAACGCAGCTTTTAGAAGAAACGTGTTTCTAACTCGCTGAGTCAAATCATAGATGCAACTTCCTAAGGTGAACGAACACACAGCCGAGAAGTTTGAAACAGACATTACTCCTGTGGTTTCGATTCGATCTTACCGCTAATGCTTAAGAGCCTGTATATGACTTTAAATCATTCTTTCCAAACTCTCCAAAGAAACGGTTTCTCAACTGCTCCATTCACGCATCTGTTTAACTCTGTAAGTTGAATATACACTTTGACAATCATTCTGCTACATAGCCCTGTTTTTGTTTTAGATCCAGATATTTCTCATTACTTCCTGTACTCCCATGGACTCAAGTATATACAAAGGCAGCTTTTAGAAGAAAAGTGTTTCTATCTCGCTGAATCTAAACATAGATGCAACTTCCTAAGGTGAAGGAACACACAGCAGAGGAATTTAAAACAGACGTTTCTCCTGTAGTTTTCACACGATCTTTGCTCTAATTCTTATGTGCCTCTATATGGCTGGAAATATATGTTTCCAGATTCTCCAAAGAAAGGGTTTCTCAACTGCTACATTAACACATCTGTTTAACTCTGTAAGTAGAATATACACCTTTACAATCGTATCGCTACATAGCCCCGTTTTTTTTTAGAGCCAGATATTTCTCATTACTTCCTATACTCCCATGGACTCAGGAATATCCAAACGCAGCTTTTAGAACAAAAGTGTGTCTAAGTCGCCGAATCTAAACATAGATGCAACTCCCTAAGTTGAACTAACACACAGCAGAGAAGTTTGAAACAAACGTTTCTCTTTTGGTTTAGATTCTATCTTACTGCTAATTCTTAAAGGCTGTTTATGGCTGGAAATATATGTTTCCAGATTCTCCAAAGAAAGGGTTTCTCAACTGCTACATTCAC
>NW_022444213.1:0-3334 GCF_009761245.1 Sapajus apella
AAGTTGCATCCATGTTTAGCTTCAGGGATTTAGAAACACGTTTCTTCCAAAAACTGCGTTTGGGTATTCCAGAATGACTGATACTAAAGGGCGTAATGAGGAATATCTTGCTCTAAAACAAAAATGCAGCTATCTAGCAGAATGGTTGTCAAGCTGTACAATCTTCTTACAGAGCTAAACTGACGTGTGTGTGCAGTAGTTCAGAAATCCTTTCGATGGAGAATCTGGAAACAGCTATTTCCAGCCATATACAGGCTTATAAGAACTAGCAGTAAGACTGCGTTTAAAACACTGGAGAAATGTCTATTTCAAACTGCTCTGCTTTGTGTTCGTTCACTTCAGCAATTTGCATCTATGTTTAGATTCAGCGAGTTAGAAACACGTTTCTTCTAAAAGCAGCGTTTGGATATTCCAGTGTGAAAGAGCCTATAGGCCGTAATCAAAAACATCTTGCTCTAAAACAAAAACGCAGCTATCTAGCAGAATGGTTGTCAAGCTGTACAATCAACTTACAGAGTTAAACTGATGTGTGTTACAGCAGTTCAGAAATCCTTTGCTTCGAGTATCTGGGAACATATATTTCCAGCCTTACCCAGGCATTTAAGACCTACCAGTAAGAATGCGTTTAAAACACTGAAGAAACGTCTAGTTCAAAGTGCTCTCCTTTGTGTTCGTTCACCTTAGGAAGTTGCATCTATGTTTAGATTCAGCGAGTTGGAAACACGTTTCTTCTAAAAGCTGCGTTTGGATATTCCAGAATGACTGAGACTAAAGGCAGTAATGAGAAATATCCTGCTCTTAAACAATAACGCCGCTATCTAGCAGAATGGTTGTCAAGCTGTACAATCTTCTTACAGAGTTAAACTGACGTGTGTTGGCAGCAGTTCAGAAATCCTTTGCTTTGAGAATCTGGAAACTGATATTTCCAGCCATATACAGGCATATGAGAACTACCAGTAAGACTGCGTTTAAAACACTGGAGAAACCTCTTTCTCAAGCTGCTGTGCTTTGTGTTCGTTCACCTTAGGAAGTTGCCTCTATGTTTAGATTCAGCGAATTAGAAAAACTTTTCTTCTAAAATCCGCGTTTGGATATTCCAGAGTGACTGAGACTAAAGGCTGTAATGAGAAATATCTTGCTCTAAAACAAAAATGCCGCTATCTAGCAGAATGGTTGTCAAGCTATAAAATCATCTTATAGATTTAAATTGATGAGTGTGTGCAGAGTTTCTGAAATCTTTTCTTTGGCGAATCTTTAAGCAGATATTTTCAGCCTTACCCAGGCATTTCAGACCGAGCAGTAAGACTGCGTTTAAAACACAGGAGAAACGTCTAGTTCAAACTACTCTGCTTTGTGTTGGTTCAACTTAGGAAGTTGTATCTATGTTTAGATTCAGCGAGTTAGAAACACGTTTGTTCTAAAAGCTGCGTTTGGATATTCCAGTATGAAAGAGCCTGCAGGCCGTAATCAGAAACATCTTGCTCTAAAACCAAAACGCAGCTATCTAGCAGACAAGTTGTCAAGTTGTAAAATCATCTTATGGAGTTAAATTGACGTGTGTGTGCAGAGGCTCTGAAATCTTTTCTTCGGGTAACCTGGAAACAGATATTTCCAGCCTCACACAGGCATTTAAGACCTAGCATTCAGACTGCATTTGAAACACAGCATAAACCTCAAGTTCAAACTGCTCTGCTTTGTGTTCGTTCACCTTAGGAAGTTGCATCTATGTTTAGATTCTGCGAGTTAGAAACACGTTTCTTCTAAAAGCTGCATTTGGATATTCCAGAATGACTGAGATTAAAGGAGGTAATGAGAAATATCTTGTTCTAAAACAAAAACTCAGCTATCTAGCAGAGTGGTTGTCAAGCTGTGCAATCAACATACAGAGTTAAACTGATGTGTGCTTGCAGCAGTTCAGAAATCCTTTGCTTCGAGAATCTGGAGACAGATATTTCCAGCCATATACCGGCATATGAGAACTAAGGGTAAGACTGTGTTGAAAACACTGGAGAAACTTCTAGTTCAAACTGCTCTGCTTTGTGTTCGTTCACCTTAGGAAGTTGCTTCTATGTTTAGATTCAGCGAGTTAGAAACACGTTTCTTCTAAAAGCTGCGTTTGGATATTCCCGAATGACTGAGACTAAAGGCCGTAATGAGAAATATCTTGGTCTAAAACAAAAACGCCGCTATCTAGCAGAATGGTTGTCAAGCTGTACAATCTTCTTACAGAGTTAAACTGACCTGTGTGTGCAGTAGTTCATAAATCCTTTCGTTGGAGAATCTGGAAACAGATATTTCCAGCCTTACACAGGCATTTAAGACGTAGCAGTAAGACTGCGTTTAAAACACAGGAGAAATGTCTAGTTCAAACTGCACTGATTTCTATTCGTTCACCTTAGGAAGTTGCATGTATATTTAGATTCAGCGAGTTAGAAAGACGTTTCTTCTAAAAGCAGCATTTGGATATTCCAGTGTGAAAGGGCCTGCAGGACGTAATCAGAAACATCTTCCTCTAAAACATAAACGCAGCTATCTAGCAGAATGGTTTCAAGCTGTACAATCATCTTACAGAGTAAAACTGATGTGTGTTTGCAGCAGTTCAGACATCCTTTGCTTCGAGGATCTGGGAACAGATATTTCCAGCCGTACCCAGGCATTTAAGACCGAGCAGTAAGAATGCGTTTAAAACACTGGAGAAACGTCTTGTTCAAACTGCTCTGCTTAGTGCTCGTTCACCATAGGAAGTTGCCTCTATGTTTAGACTCAGTGAGTTAGAAAAACTTTTCTTCTAAAATCTGCGTTTGGATATTCCGGTGTTCCTGAGACTAAAGGCTGTAATGAGAATATCTTGCTCTAAAACAAAAACGCAGCTATCTAGCAGAATGGTTGCCAACCCGTAAAATCATCTTATGGAGTTAAATTGATTTGTGTGTGCAGAGGTTCTGAAATCTTTTCTTTGGGGAATGTGGAAACAGATATTTTCAGCCTTACCCCGGCATTTGAGACCTAGCAGTAAGACTGCGTTTAAAACACAGGAGAAACGTCTAGTTCAAACTGCTCTGCTTTGTGTTCGTTCACCTTAGGAAGTTGCATCTATGTTTAGATTCAGCGAGTTAGAATCACGTTTCTTCTAAAAGCTGCGTTTGGATATTCCAGAATGACTGAGACTAAAGGCGGTAATCAGAAACATCTTGTCCTAAAACAAAAACAAAGATATCTAGCAGAATGGTTGTCAAGCTGTACAATCTTCTTACAAAGTTAAACTGACGTGTGTGTGCAGTAGTTCAGAAATCCTTTCGATGGAGAATCTGGAAACAGATATTTCCAGCCATAT
>NW_022444214.1:0-3334 GCF_009761245.1 Sapajus apella
GATTTTGCACCAAATCACTAGTATTAAGAAGTTATAAGGGGGTGGGCATGGTGGCTCACACCTATAATCTCAGCACTTTGAGAGGCTGAGGAGGGAGGATTGCTTGAGCTTAGGAATTTGAGACCAGCCTGGGTAACATAGCAAGATCTTATGTCTATTTTTTAAAAATGGGTTTTAAAGACGTTGTTTGGGCACACTGGGCACACTGGCTCACACCTGTAATTGCAGCACTTTGGGAGACCAAGGCAGGTAGATCACTTGAGGCCAGAAGTTCGAGAGAAGCCTGGGCAATAGAGTGAAACCCCATCTAGTAAAAATACAAAAAATTAGCTGGGCATGGTAGCACATGCCTGTAATCATATCTATTCGGGATGCTCAGACACATGAATATCTTGAAGGTTGGATTGTAGTGAGCTGAGATCATACCATTGCACTTTGTCACCTGGGTGACAAAGTGAGAGACTGTCTCCAAAAAAGAAAAAAGATAAGTTAAAAGGGTTGAGTATAAGTATCTCTTAAGGACCTGTGATCTTGGGACTTCTTGTCACCAAAATAATTCCATTCCTTATTGTTTCAGTGTTATAAAAAAAAAAAGGAAAAAGTAATAATTATATTTCCACTCCTATAGTAGGCACTTCCAAGAGATTTAGAAAAAAAATTCATTTGGTTTTTGTTTCTCTGTTCTATGTTGCTTCAAAATTTTTGCTTTATTCAAAATCTTCTTAAGTCTTTTAATATAAATAGCTTTAAGTGTTATACTTTGTAAGGCTAAAGTGTATTTCTTTTTTAAATCAGAATTGGTCTGGCGAAAGTGACAAGGAAAATGATCAACAGCCCTTAAGCAGCGAGGACTCTGGAATTCAGGTAGACAGCACACCGTTAGAAGAACAAGATCAAAACAGAAAACTGGGTCCTTGTATCAGTTGGAAAGGTACTGTGTGTTGTGAAGCGCTGGCATTTTCTAATAGACAAATTCCCCAGAAGAAAAGGCAAGCTTGAGATCAGTTTGATGTGATCAAGGTATCGGCTAAGCGGTATCATCTTTATAAAACCAATTTTTAAAACTATTAGTAATCTTTTCTATATGTTGCTTAAGTAGTAGTGCTATAGAATTAATGTTGAATTAATGCATGCAGAGTGTAATTTTGTAATTTTTTCCTATAGTTCTGAGAACTTTATGAGGCCTAAATGTTTCCATCTTTTTTTTTATTGGAGGACTGATTTTGCTAAGATTGTGCTACTACACTCCAGCAACAGAGCGAGACCTTGTCTCAAAAAAGAAAAAAAATTAAAATAAAAAACTGTAAGGGAGGATATGCATAGATTATGTGCAAGCACTGTGCCACTTTTTATCAGGGACTTGAGCACCTACAGATTTTGGTGTCTGCAGCATTCCTGCAATCAATCCCTGGTGGGTATTGAAGGACAGCTGTATTTATTCCAGACTTCCTAATGTGTGCTCTTGGTGGCAGTGTGACCTGGAAACAGACACTGTTATTTATGTGGCTTTATAATATTATGTCTTAATACATCGATGGCAGATTTCCTCTCAGCTGCTTGGGAGGCAGAAGCAGGAGAATCACTTTGCTCTGTTTTTCTTTCTTTTTTCTTTTCTTTTTTTTTTTTTTTTTTTTTTTTTTTGGAGACAGGGTCTCACTGTGTTGCCCAGGCTAGAATGCAGTGGCACAATCTTAGCTCACTGAAACCTTTGCCTCCTGGGCTCAAGCAATCCTCCCACCTCAGCCTCCTAAGTAGCTGGAACCACAGGCGAGTGCCACCACACCAAGCTATTTTTTGTAGAGACAGGGTTTCACCACGTTGCCCAGGCTAGTCTCAAACTCCTAGACTCAAGCAATTCACTCGCCTCTGCCTCCCAAAGTGCTGGGATTATAGGTGTGAGATACTGCTCAGCCCACTTTGCTCTTTTTTCTTCTCCCCTTTCAGCTTCCCCAGGAAGCTGGGATTACAGACATACACCACCACACTCAGCTAATTTTTGTATTATTAGTAAAGACGGGGTTTCACCATGTTGGCCAGGCTGTTCTTGAATTTCTGACCTCAACTGATCTACCCGTCTCTGCCTCCCAAAGTGTGGAGATTACAGGTGCCAACCGCTGCAGCCAGCCCACTTTGTTCTTTTTCAAATTGGCTTAGCTATTTGTGAACTTTTATTCTTCCATAGACCTTTTAGAAGCATGATGGTAACTTTAAAAAAAAAGAAAAGGCCCACCTGGCTCCTGCCTGTAACCCCACCACCGAGGCGGGTAGATCACTTGAGGTCAGGAGTTTGAGACCAGCCTGACCAATATAGTGAAAGCCTGTGTCTACTAAATGTACAAAATTAGCTGCACATGGTGGCGCATACCTGTAATCCCAGCTACTTGGGAGGCTGAGGCAGGAGAATCGCTTAAACCAGGCAAGGCAGAGGATGCAGTGAGCCAAGATCATGCCATTATTCTCATCCTGGGCTACAAGAGCAAAACTGCATCTCAAAAAAAAAAAAAATACAGCTGGAATTTTTATTGGGATTGCAGAGAATTTATAGATCTAACTTGGGGTGGTTTGATTGCTTTAACATGTTAGTATCTACATTTATTGTAACTTTATCTTTTACTAGATTTTGGAAATTTTGTTTTTGAAGATCTCCAGTGTTCTTTTGTTAATTTCTACATCTGTTACAGTTTTTATTTTTGTGAAAGATACTTGTTTTGTTTATTCCTGATATAGAGGAAATAATGCTGGTTTTCTTATATGCAGCCTTTTTGTTGAATTCTGATATGAATCATAATACTTTGTTGATTTCATTTGGTTTCTTACATAGATGATTAGTGTCATCTGCAAACATTGGTTTTTATGTGCAAATATGGTTTTATGTCCTCCTGCTTGTCCTTGTGCCTGTGTCTTCTCTGTGATGTCGTGATCTAATCTCTTTTCTGGCCCAACAGCCTAGCCCTCTACTCTGTAGTGGAAGCAACAGCTCATAGGAGTGGGCCTCCTGGACAACTAGGTCACATCCTAACGGGGTTTATACCTGAAACTCCTCCGTTAAGTGTGGTAGTTGTTTGGTATCAGTTCAGGGTATGTAGCCTTTATCAAATTAAGGCAGTATCCTTCTATTCCTTGTTTTTTTACAAGTATTTAATCATAAATAAATGTTGAATTTTTATTAAATGCTATTATTTATCTGTGAGATAATCTCATAACTTTTCTCTTTTATCCTAATAATACACTGATAGACTTTTTGATAATGAATTATCCTTGAATTCTTTACCTAAACCTGTTTGAACATGTTATTTTTTAGTACATTATTATATTGGGTTCAATTTTGGATTCA
>NW_022444215.1:0-3333 GCF_009761245.1 Sapajus apella
GTCCCAGACCTCAGGGAGACCAGCATCACTGCCCCCACCCTGGGCCCTCAGGCCAACAGGAAAAGGCTACAGCTATTATCTGCCCGACCCACCCTTCCCGCTCCATCCGCTGCTGGCTGCTCCATCCGCCTCTCCCCCGGCCTCACACCCAGCGTCCCCCCTTCCCCAGCCTGACCCACACCCAGGGGAGTTCACCTAGAGCTGCACCCCTCCAGAAAGGTTTTCCTGTTTTAACCAGTTAGTCCCCTGCCTAGGAAATACTTATATTCTCCTTTTCCTAGAGAGGTGGAGTGGGGGGCCTGAGGCCACTAAGCCTGTAAGAGGCCCCCGGGGGTTTGGCTGGGCGTGGAGGCTCACGCCGCCGGTAATCCCAGCACTTTGGGAGGCCCAGGTGGGCGGCAAATCACCTGAGGTCGGGAGTTTCAGACCAGGAGTTTTAACCCATTAGTTGGCCAGCTACTGGCCAAGATGCTGAAACCCTGTCTCTACTAAAAATAGAAAAATTAGGCCGGGCGTCGTGGCTCACGCCTGTAATCCCAGCACTTTGGGAGGCCGAGGCGGGCGGATCACCTGAGGTCGGGAGTTCAAGGCCAGCCTGGCCAACGTGGTGAAACCCCGTCTTTAAAAAAAATAAAAATCAATAAATTTAAAAAAAATAGAAAAAAAAAATTAGCTGGGAGTGGTGGCGGGCGCCTGTAATTCCAGCTACTCGGGAGGCTGAGACTGGTGAATCGCTTGAACTCAGGAGGCCGAGGTTGCAGTGAGCAGTGATCACACACACCACTGCACTCTAGGCCGGGTGACGGAGTGAGACTCTGCCTCAAAAAAAAAAAAAAGTAAAAACAAAGCAGGCGGGCTTGGGGATGGGCCAGCAGTCGGGGCCGTTCCTCAGGACCTACCCCCTTCCCCGTCCCCCAGCAAGTCCCCTCCCAGGCATGCCCCTGGGAGAAGTGAAAACACGTGTCCACACAGAAATGGGTACGTGAATGTTCATCGTAGTGTTATTCACGGAGGCCAAACGTGGAAACAGCCCACATTCCCGTCAGCGGGAGAACAGAGCCGGGTAGCATCATGGCCCGGCCACCATGGGACACAACTCATCTGTGAAAAGGGGTGAGGCCCTGACCAGGCCACAGCTCAGACGCACCTTGAGGACGCCACGCTCAGTGAGAGACGCCAAACGCAAAAGGCCACTCGGTGCATGATCCCATTTCCTTTTATTGAGAAGGCGTTTCGCTGTTATGATCCAGGCTGCAGTGCAATGGCGGGATCTTGGCTCACTGCGACCTCCGCCTCCCGGGTTCTAGCAATTCTCCTGCCTCAGCCTCCCACGGAGCTGAGATTACAGGAGCCCGCCACCATGCCCAGCTAATTTTTGCCTTTTTAGTAGAGATGGGGTTTCACCATGTTGGCCAGGCTGATCTCAAACCCCTGGCCTCAGGTGATCTGCCCACCTCCGCCTCCCAAAGTGCTGGAATTACAGGTGTGAAATGTTCAGGCCGGCATGGTGACTCATGCCTATCACCCCAGCACTTTGGGAAGCACGGCTGGGACAATCCCTTGAGGCCAGAAGTTCAAGGCTGTCGTTAGGTAGTATCCCAGTACTGGACTCCACCGTGGTCCACAGAGTGAGATCCCATCTCAAAAAATTAAATAAGGCCGGGCGCAGTGGCTCACGCCTGTAATCCAAGCACTTTGGGAGGCTGAGGTGGGTGGATCACCTGAGGTCAGGAGTTCAAAACCAGCCTAGCCATCATGGTGAAACCCCATCACAAAAATAAAATAAAATAAAATAAAAGCAAATAAACAAACAAGGAAGCGTGGGCCATGGGTCTTTCCTCAAGTGATCACGCACGGCAGCTTGTGGCTCCGAGCAGACGCGGGGCCTCCCCGGTCCCTGCTCCTGCTGGGAGGTCCTGCGGGCCCTGGGCTGTGCTGGAAGCTGGGGTTGCAGATGATGGAGAAGAAACAGGTAGGGGACAGGCCACCACCGCTGGCAGCTGCAGCCAGCCCCGCAGGAAACAGCCACAGCGAGAGAGAAAGGCAGGAAGGGCCCGGGAGGGTCAGGAAGGCCTCGCTGAGGAGGCAGAATTTGATCTGAGGGGGAAGGGCCGGCCACTTGGGGAGCCCGGGCTGCGGAGAAGCCCACAAAGGCAGGCTGCCCGGGGCGGGGTGAATCGAGTCCCCCCGAAGAGCTGTCCTTGCTCACCCCAGTCACCTACAAATGGGACCTTGTGTGGACACAGGGTTTCTGCAGATGTAATGCGTTAGGATGAGGTCACTGGGGGGGTGCCACGGAAGTCACGGGTGTCCACAGGAGGTGAGGGAAATTTAGGCACGGATGCCAAGGAGAGGCCGTGGGGCGGCAGAGGACGAACCGGGAGTGGAGCAGCCCAGAGTCCAGGGGGATCAGAGGTTGCTGGCAGCACCAGGAGCTGGAAGAGGCCGGGAGGGTCCTCCCCTGACGCCCTCCACGCCTCCACTTCAGCCTTCTGGCCTCCAGAGAGGAGAGCATGTCTGTGCTGTTTTAAGCCCCGTGGCCTGTGTAGCTGGTCCTGGCAGACCCCAGAAGCCCATTCTTTCTGCGGGGACTGAGGCTGGCCAGGCGTCCCTGGGCCTCGCGTGGTGACGGCGGGAGGCAGACATGCAGCGGGGCGCTGGCCCGCCTCCACGGCCTTGCAACATTTATTAAAAGGAGGACGTCTCAATACAAAGAGGGAACGCGAGCCGGGCTGTAAGTGATCAGCAACCATCTGTTCGCCAGCCCGACCACAGGGTCAGCAGCCAAGCCTGCAGAGCCAGGGTGCCAGCACGGGCGGGGGGCACGGGGGGACGGCAAGACACACTCCACGACGCTCCACGGCCCCCCAGGAATGCAGACCCCAGCCCTCCAGGCTGCCGAGCCCAAGGCTGGTTCTGGGGAACACTCTCTCCCCAGTGTCCTCCAGACCTTGACGTTTATCAGTGGCAGGTGGAAGTTCTGCTCTTTGTAAAAAAATAATGACGTTAGGCCGGGTACGGCGCCTCACGCCGGCAGTCCCAGCACTTTGGAAGGTCAAGGCGGGTGGATCATCTGAGGCCAGGAGTTCAAGGCCAGCCTGGCCAACATGGTGAAACCCCATCTTTAAAAGTAAAAAAAAAAATTAAAAAAAAGCAGTCCTGATGGCCGGGCGCAGTGGCTCACGCCTGTCATCCCAGCACTTTGGGAGGCCGAGGCGTGTGGATCACGAGGTCAAGAGATCGAGACCATCCTGGTCAACATGGTGAAACCCCGTCTCTACTAAAAATACAAAAAATCAGCTGGGCATGGTGGTGCGTGCCTGTAATCCCAGC
>NW_022444216.1:0-3333 GCF_009761245.1 Sapajus apella
GTGGCATATTTGCTATAGTTATGCAGATTTGCTTAGGTTTTACCCAAACTCTCGCTCTCTTTTTTTTTCTACTCCAGTATTCCAGCCAAGAGATGACATTACATTTAGTGGCTATGTCTCCTTGGGCTTCTCTTGGTTTTCATAGTTTCTCAGGCATTCCTTGGTTTTGACATTTTTGGTTATGATTATTATTATTTTTTGAGACAGAGTCTCACTCTGTTGCCCAGGCTGGAGTGCAGTGGCATGATCTTTGTTCAATGCAACCTCCACCTTTTGGGTTCAAACGATTCTGCTGCCTCAGCCTCCTGAGTAGACGCTATTACAATCACCTGCCACCACGCCCAGCTAATTTTTGTATTTTTAGTAGAAATAGGGTTTCACCATTTTGGCCAGGCTGGTATCAAATGCCTGACCTCAAGTGATCTGTCCCCCTCAGTCTCATAAAGTGCTGGGATCACAGGCATGAGCCACCGTGCCCCGCCAGTTTCGATGGTCTTCACAGTGTTGAGAAGTTCTCATCAGGCATATTGTAAGCCATCCCCCTATTAGGTATGGGCTGATGTTTTTCTCATGACTAGACTTGGTTCATGTGTGTTAGGGAGGAAGACACAGAGGTAAAGTCCATTTTTATGGCATCATATCTAGGGCACATACTATCAATACGAGTTATCAGTGTTGACGTTCTCCTGGATTATCTGGCTGATTGGCAGACTCCTCCACTGTAGTTACTCCTCCCACTCCTTGTATTCTTTGGGCAGAAGTCACCAGGCACAGCTTACACTTAAGGAGTGAGGAGTTATGCTCCCCTCCTTTGCAGTACAGTAGTTACCTAATTTATTCAGAATTCTTCTGCACGGGAGATTGATCAACTGCAACTGCTTTAGGATGTAAATCTATTGTCACCATCCACCAAGTCGTAACGATCTCTTTGGTGGTGCCCATAGCCCTGTGTGTGCCAGATATGAACCATAATATGGTCTAGGGAGACCTCTTGCGGTGAAATAGGGGCATAGCCAGCCAGCTACATGCTCTCATTTTATGCCACTGATCTTCAGTGCGGTGGCTCTCAATCAGGGGCAATTTCGCCGCCAGCCCCAGGGAACACCTGACAATATGTGGAGACATTTTTGGTTGCTGCAACTTTTGTAAAGCGATGTTATTGGCACCTAGCAAGTAGAGACCAGAGATGCTTCTAAACATACAGTGCTTAAGACACAAACAACACAAATTATCTGATCCAAAATGTCAATAGTGCTGAGGTTTGGAAACTCTGTGGTTAACAGCTTCATAAAAGTTACAGATAATGCTCAAAGGGATACATTATAATAAGAAGGAGGAAAATACCTTATTTTGTGAGAAAAATGATGAATTCTTTAAAAAAATATACAGCTCAAAGGGTAGCACAATATGTCACGCCAAAATATGCCATTTTGGCATATTAACTATTTTGAGCGAAAGACAATTGAGAATAAACAAATACAAAGAAAACTGTCTGCCCTCCCCATGCTTGTCTAAAAGCAGGTCATAAATTTGTAAAGGTGGCCCCTCTCCTGAGACAAAGTTTCTGTTACCCAGGCTGAAGTGCCGTGGCACCATCATAGCCCACTGCAGCCTTGACCTGCCAGACTCTAGAGATCCTCCTGCCTCAGCCTCCTGAGTAGCTGGGACTACAGGCTTGTGCCACCAACCTGGGCTAATTTTTCTATTTCTTGTATAGACAGGGTCTCCCTATGTTGCCTAGGCTGGTTTCAAACTCCTGAGCCCAAGTGATCTGCCTGCTTCAGCATCCCAAAGTGCTGTGATTACAAACATAAGCAACTGTGCCTGGCCAATTTATTTTTGAGTAAGGGCCTCACTGTGTGGACAAAGGTGGAGTGAAGTAGCATGATTATAGTTCATAGCAGCCTCGAACTTCCAGGCTCAAGGAATCCTCTTCTCTCCTCAGCCTACCAAGTTGCTGGGGGCAACAGACACTTGCCATCACATATGGCTAATTTTTTATTTCTATTTTATTTATTTATTTATTTATTTAAAGATGGAGTTTCATGCTTTTTCTTTTCTTTCTTTCTTTTTGTTTGTTTTTTGACACGGAGTTTCAGTCTGATTGCCCAGGCTAAAGAGCAATGCACGATCTCAGGTCACAACAATTTCTACCTCCTGGGTTCAAGCAATTCTCCTGCCTCAGCCTCCTGAGTATCTGGAGTTACAGGCATGTGCCACCACACTCAGCTAATTTTGCATTTTTAGTAGAGATGGGGTTTCTCCATGTTGGTCAGGCTAGCTTCGAACTCCCAATATCAGGTAATCCACCCACCTCAGTCTCCCAAAGTGCTGGGATTACAGGCGTGAGTCCCTGTGCCTAGCCTGGAGTTTCACTCTTGTTGCCTAGGCTGGAGTGCAATGGTGCAGTGTCAGCTCACTGCAAACCCCAACTCCTGAGTTCAAACAATTCTCCTGCCTCAGCCTCCCAAGTAGATCGAATTACAGGCACTCGCCACCATGCCCAGCTAATTTTTTGTACTTTTAGTAGAAACGAGGTTTCACCATCTTGGCGAGGCTGGTCTTGACCTCCTCTCCTCAAGTGATCCACCTGCCTCAGTCTCCCAAAGTGCTGGGATTACAAGCATGGACCGCTGTACCAGCTGCTAATTTTTACAAACTGGCTTTTCTGTAGAGATGTGAATCTCTCTATATATTGCCAAGGCTGGTTTCAAACTCTTGGCCTCAAGTGATCCTCCCATCCCAGCCTCCCAAAGTGCTGAGATTACAGTGGTGAGCCACCCCACTCAGTCCATTGTTTTAGCCCATAATTTTCTTAATGATATGTATTTATATATATATATTTTTTTAGACGGAGTTTCGCTCTTGTTACCCAGGCTGGAGTGCAATGGCGCGATCTCGGCTCACCGCGACCTCCGCCTCCTGGGTTCAGGCAATTCTCCTGCCTCAGCCTCCTGAGTAGCTGGGATTACAGGCACGTGCCACCACGCCCAGCTAATTTTTTGTAGTTTTTAGTAGAGACGGGGTTTCACCATGTTGACCAGGATGGTCTTGATCTCTTGACCTCGTGATCCAGCCGCCTCGGCCTCCCAAAGTTAATGATAATTTTTTAAAACTAAAAACAAATTTAAGAGGAAGGGAAAAACCACATCCACTCCTATTACAACTACAATGTGCAACTATTTTCAGTTGCATCTCTGTTCCTGTACATGCATATTTCTATCTTGTTGCAATTAATGAATATAACCACTTATATTCTGCTTTTTTCACTGAATTGAATATTTGAAATATTTTTCATGTTCCTGGTGTCTCTGTTATATATATTTATATATA
>NW_022444217.1:0-3333 GCF_009761245.1 Sapajus apella
AACACTCTCTTCCTGCTAATCAAGATCAATTACTTTTGCCAGTATGGAAATTCCTCACCTGTTGGTCCCTGGGCATAGTAGTCCAAGGTATCCTGGTGGCAACTGAGTTGTAGTTCAGAGTGACCTTGGGTCCCTCACCCAGAGTGAACCGGCTTTGGAAACCAGAATCTCACCAGGATGTTCCCTTTGAAGTGTGATAGCACCAGAGGCCTGTCCTCAGACAGAGGTTGTATCAAACTTCCTGTTGATTTTCAGCCTTGAAGGTCATCTGGTTTAGCACCAAAGATCACTTGTTTCAGGCAGCCAAGAGAAATTCTATTACAGAACTAAGACCTAGAACCCATCAACAACCAAGCAGGTAATAAGGTTATACCCGAATTGAACCTTAGAAAGACTGGAGGTTGGGTAGTGATCATGTTCACTCTTAATGGGATCTAGGGAAGAATGAGATAGCTTAAGAGATTCTACTCGTGAACCCAACTCTTCTAATTGAATGCTGGGATTTCCTTGAGAGGTAACTTTGGGGCTGCTTATTTGGGGCAAAGGACCACAGACTTGTCATGAGCAAACATTTTCTGGGAACCTGGTATCATTCAATGTCTCTTCAGAGAACCGCCCTTCACCACATCATGTCCTTTCCAGTGGCCCAGGAAGGATCTGAGCTGCAGGGCCACTATGGGTAGGGATACTGATTCTTGAATCCTCAGCTGTCTGGGACCAACGCTGAGTTTGTCTCTTGGCCCTTACTTTTTAATTAAAAAGGATTTTGCACACCAATTAGTCTATCAGGAGGGCTTGGTTTCAATGAAGACACACCAATTTTTTGAGTGCTTATTCCCAAATCAGGGAGTATCTTATCACAATCATGTTCCTTTCCTAAACCCTTAGAAAGTGGAACCTTTTTGGATTTAACTAAGACTAGTGGGGATTTGGAGAGTCACCAGCTAATACAGGCTCTTCGTAATGCCATTGTAAACCCATTGTGGGTTATAGATTCTGGGTTCTGACACAGAAACTCAGTCCTATCCAAATTCATGCATACTGCTCCAGTTCTTGTCAGAAGGCTTCTGACTGGCATGGGTGGCTTAGGTAATATTTTTTTCTCATCTTTCTTGAATTACTTTAATTGTCCAGGCATTAAAGTTTGACAGGTGCCACATTTTTGTTGGCTGCCTTGGTGGTTTTCTGTAGTTGACTATTTTTCTTTTGTATCTTCGTTCCTGACTAATCTAGAAGGTCTTGCATGGTGGGATTGAGACATAGCTACAGAGTAGGAAAAAATGAAAGCACAGGAAAATCACTGGTCCTTTGGAAATTCTCACATCTGAGGAGAATCTGGATGCACTGCTCTTGAGCTCAGTCACCCAAGACTTTGGTTGCTGGCTGGGTCACACTCCCAGGGAAGTTCATGGCTTCAGCTCCAAGCCTGCACGAGCCCTTGGGCAAACTTTCTAACTGGTGCTCATCCCCACAACTTTGGAGCCTGGGCCCCAGAGGGTGTAAGGTGTATGGGCCGGTCGTTAGGAAGCCTACTGGCTCCCAGCACAGTCAAGACACATGACCCTGAGCTGGGGAGCCGCATAGGAAAGGTCCACAGTAGAGAGATGCAGGTAGGGTTGCATGTCTTGGGTGGCAAACCCAGGAGTAGAGGGGCCAGTGACTGCCTGCACAAGGCTGTGCAGGAGCAGACTACACAGCCAACCCATGCCAGGTCAGCCCCCTAGAGCAGCAGCTGTGTCCCCAGGACAGACCTCTGGGAGTCCCTTCATTTTTTTAAGTCCTTTAACAGAAATCTTGAAAAAGATACCTCAAGACACTACTTATAACAGGTATTAGCTCTTCCCAAGGACAGACTGCTGTTGGCATGAAATTGAATACTTCTCTGTGGGGCTTAACATAATCCTGTTAGAGTGGGTCTGCCCAAGAACAGATAAAGATGGAATTAGTTATCAGAAGCTTATTGAATTGGGCTGGAGGGAAAATGTCCATAAAGGAAGATGGAGAGAGGGATCTCAAAGGCTAGGATCTGTGAGTTCACAATGCAAGTCTCCTTTTTGGGAGGCTGGAAAATTAAAGCAGTTAATTCAAGGACATGCAAAGTAAAACAGATGGCTGTGCATTTCTAAATGTTTTGGAATGCTTAATGGAGGCCTTGAACAAGGGAACCTATGTGGAGTCCAGCATCTCACAAGTTTAGACCTGTCTTAATAGCTCTGTGTTTTCATTGGTCAGAAACAACCAAAGGGAACTGGAGCCTACACAATGCCATGTATTTCTAGAGGACAGTGACTGACATCACCAAATATGCTGTCTGCATTCAAATCTGAAAGGCATGTTTTCATGGCCACCACAGTCCGTTCTTGCATTGCTTGAATCTCATTGAAACAGATGTAAGGAGCATCTCCCTCATAGCTCCTGTGGGCCTCCCTTGCTGAAGGGAAAAACTGACAGGAAGGTTAGTAGACTACAGTCCTTTTCTCTGAAGTTTTGGGCCACAACTCTTCTCCTCACTTCTTGGCTACTCAATTCTTCTCATCCTCAATTATCACCATTGCAAATCTTGGTGGCTTCCCTCATGGGGTGACCCCAATTCTTTATTCCTGAGGGGACTGACACTTTAATGATACGCTTATCTGGGTAATGAATCACAGGTATGCCCAAGGTCACAATGGGTCAAGGAAGCACCAAAAAATATCCAAGTGAATCAACTGGCTTCATATTTTACCCATCTCTCCCTGCATATATTGTATAAAGGCAAGATTCTCTTCCTGCTAATCACAATCAATCACTTTTGCCAGTATGGCAACTCCTTATCACCTCGTGATCCCTGGGTGTTGTAGAACAAGGTATCTGAATTACAGCCGTTAGTTGTAGTTTAATGGAATGTTGAGTTTTTTACCCAAAGTAAACCTGCTTTGGGACCAGAATCTCCAGCCCTGAAGAGCCAAGACTTCAAGAGATGGGAAGTCAGTCTCCTAGTGAACTACTAGAAATGACGATACACAGGATAATCCTGTTTTTATCCCTTGGCTTCTAGTATACGGTACTTCTATTGGAGACCCAGCTCAATAGAGATACCTAATTAAACTCACAAAATGTATTCTGAAGGGTGACATTCTGCTTCTATGAAGTGTTTCTGAGATGCTCCTTTTGTTGCCTTCTTAGAAGGTATGCTCAATAGCCAAAGAAAAGCTGCTTCTGGTAGTTGAGATAATGGTATACTAGTGAATCCCATGTTCATTAGCCCCATTCTTTCCTGAACATGATTTGCTGTGAAACATGTCCATCCTTTGATCCTCTGCTGTGTTGGGTCATTTGCCTGCAGATAAGGAA
>NW_022444218.1:0-3333 GCF_009761245.1 Sapajus apella
GTGGCATATTTGCTATAGTTATGCAGATTTGCTTAGGTTTTACCCAAACTCTCGCTCTCTTTTTTTTTCTACTCCAGTATTCCAGCCAAGAGATGACATTACATTTAGTGGCTATGTCTCCTTGGGCTTCTCTTGGTTTTCATAGTTTCTCAGGCATTCCTTGGTTTTGACATTTTTGGTTATGATTATTATTATTTTTTGAGACAGAGTCTCACTCTGTTGCCCAGGCTGGAGTGCAGTGGCATGATCTTTGTTCAATGCAACCTCCACCTTTTGGGTTCAAACGATTCTGCTGCCTCAGCCTCCTGAGTAGACGCTATTACAATCACCTGCCACCACGCCCAGCTAATTTTTGTATTTTTAGTAGAAATAGGGTTTCACCATTTTGGCCAGGCTGGTATCAAATGCCTGACCTCAAGTGATCTGTCCCCCTCAGTCTCATAAAGTGCTGGGATCACAGGCATGAGCCACCGTGCCCCGCCAGTTTCGATGGTCTTCACAGTGTTGAGAAGTTCTCATCAGGCATATTGTAAGCCATCCCCCTATTAGGTATGGGCTGATGTTTTTCTCATGACTAGACTTGGTTCATGTGTGTTAGGGAGGAAGACACAGAGGTAAAGTCCATTTTTATGGCATCATATCTAGGGCACATACTATCAATACGAGTTATCAGTGTTGACGTTCTCCTGGATTATCTGGCTGATTGGCAGACTCCTCCACTGTAGTTACTCCTCCCACTCCTTGTATTCTTTGGGCAGAAGTCACCAGGCACAGCTTACACTTAAGGAGTGAGGAGTTATGCTCCCCTCCTTTGCAGTACAGTAGTTACCTAATTTATTCAGAATTCTTCTGCACGGGAGATTGATCAACTGCAACTGCTTTAGGATGTAAATCTATTGTCACCATCCACCAAGTCGTAACGATCTCTTTGGTGGTGCCCATAGCCCTGTGTGTGCCAGATATGAACCATAATATGGTCTAGGGAGACCTCTTGCGGTGAAATAGGGGCATAGCCAGCCAGCTACATGCTCTCATTTTATGCCACTGATCTTCAGTGCGGTGGCTCTCAATCAGGGGCAATTTCGCCGCCAGCCCCAGGGAACACCTGACAATATGTGGAGACATTTTTGGTTGCTGCAACTTTTGTAAAGCGATGTTATTGGCACCTAGCAAGTAGAGACCAGAGATGCTTCTAAACATACAGTGCTTAAGACACAAACAACACAAATTATCTGATCCAAAATGTCAATAGTGCTGAGGTTTGGAAACTCTGTGGTTAACAGCTTCATAAAAGTTACAGATAATGCTCAAAGGGATACATTATAATAAGAAGGAGGAAAATACCTTATTTTGTGAGAAAAATGATGAATTCTTTAAAAAAATATACAGCTCAAAGGGTAGCACAATATGTCACGCCAAAATATGCCATTTTGGCATATTAACTATTTTGAGCGAAAGACAATTGAGAATAAACAAATACAAAGAAAACTGTCTGCCCTCCCCATGCTTGTCTAAAAGCAGGTCATAAATTTGTAAAGGTGGCCCCTCTCCTGAGACAAAGTTTCTGTTACCCAGGCTGAAGTGCCGTGGCACCATCATAGCCCACTGCAGCCTTGACCTGCCAGACTCTAGAGATCCTCCTGCCTCAGCCTCCTGAGTAGCTGGGACTACAGGCTTGTGCCACCAACCTGGGCTAATTTTTCTATTTCTTGTATAGACAGGGTCTCCCTATGTTGCCTAGGCTGGTTTCAAACTCCTGAGCCCAAGTGATCTGCCTGCTTCAGCATCCCAAAGTGCTGTGATTACAAACATAAGCAACTGTGCCTGGCCAATTTATTTTTGAGTAAGGGCCTCACTGTGTGGACAAAGGTGGAGTGAAGTAGCATGATTATAGTTCATAGCAGCCTCGAACTTCCAGGCTCAAGGAATCCTCTTCTCTCCTCAGCCTACCAAGTTGCTGGGGGCAACAGACACTTGCCATCACATATGGCTAATTTTTTATTTCTATTTTATTTATTTATTTATTTATTTAAAGATGGAGTTTCATGCTTTTTCTTTTCTTTCTTTCTTTTTGTTTGTTTTTTGACACGGAGTTTCAGTCTGATTGCCCAGGCTAAAGAGCAATGCACGATCTCAGGTCACAACAATTTCTACCTCCTGGGTTCAAGCAATTCTCCTGCCTCAGCCTCCTGAGTATCTGGAGTTACAGGCATGTGCCACCACACTCAGCTAATTTTGCATTTTTAGTAGAGATGGGGTTTCTCCATGTTGGTCAGGCTAGCTTCGAACTCCCAATATCAGGTAATCCACCCACCTCAGTCTCCCAAAGTGCTGGGATTACAGGCGTGAGTCCCTGTGCCTAGCCTGGAGTTTCACTCTTGTTGCCTAGGCTGGAGTGCAATGGTGCAGTGTCAGCTCACTGCAAACCCCAACTCCTGAGTTCAAACAATTCTCCTGCCTCAGCCTCCCAAGTAGATCGAATTACAGGCACTCGCCACCATGCCCAGCTAATTTTTTGTACTTTTAGTAGAAACGAGGTTTCACCATCTTGGCGAGGCTGGTCTTGACCTCCTCTCCTCAAGTGATCCACCTGCCTCAGTCTCCCAAAGTGCTGGGATTACAAGCATGGACCGCTGTACCAGCTGCTAATTTTTACAAACTGGCTTTTCTGTAGAGATGTGAATCTCTCTATATATTGCCAAGGCTGGTTTCAAACTCTTGGCCTCAAGTGATCCTCCCATCCCAGCCTCCCAAAGTGCTGAGATTACAGTGGTGAGCCACCCCACTCAGTCCATTGTTTTAGCCCATAATTTTCTTAATGATATGTATTTATATATATATATTTTTTTAGACGGAGTTTCGCTCTTGTTACCCAGGCTGGAGTGCAATGGCGCGATCTCGGCTCACCGCGACCTCCGCCTCCTGGGTTCAGGCAATTCTCCTGCCTCAGCCTCCTGAGTAGCTGGGATTACAGGCACGTGCCACCACGCCCAGCTAATTTTTTGTAGTTTTTAGTAGAGACGGGGTTTCACCATGTTGACCAGGATGGTCTTGATCTCTTGACCTCGTGATCCAGCCGCCTCGGCCTCCCAAAGTTAATGATAATTTTTTAAAACTAAAAACAAATTTAAGAGGAAGGGAAAAACCACATCCACTCCTATTACAACTACAATGTGCAACTATTTTCAGTTGCATCTCTGTTCCTGTACATGCATATTTCTATCTTGTTGCAATTAATGAATATAACCACTTATATTCTGCTTTTTTCACTGAATTGAATATTTGAAATATTTTTCATGTTCCTGGTGTCTCTGTTATATATATTTATATATA
>NW_022444219.1:0-3332 GCF_009761245.1 Sapajus apella
ATGATCTTCTCACTGAGTGTAAACGCAGTCTTGTTTCACTTTGGATTATTTATTCTGCTGACATCTTATAAGGGCACTTTGAATTTCCAAGCATATAATAATTTTTTATTAGCTTTTAATTATGGACTTCTAGCACAATTCTGTGATCAGAAACGTGCTGTGTCATTGGATTTGTCTGACATACATTGAGATTTGCTTCATGAACAAAATAAGTCGGGTTAATTTTTGTAAACCTACCATGCATGCTTAAAACCAGTGTAGCTCCAACATTTCTTCCTGAGATACAGGATGATGGATGGATGGCTCCATGGATGTGACGGGGACGGTTACTGTTGGGGATTTCCGCCTCCTTCTGATGTTTTGTTGCTTAGAATATGAATGGCTGAGAGAGGGCTGTGGAGCTCCCACTCTGCTTGTCTGTGAGGTTCTTCCTGTTGTCCGGCCATCATTTGTTTTTTATGTCTTGCAGCCAAGACTGGCCGTGAGAAACCCTGGGGGCTCAGGAAGGAAGGAGCCACCCAGAAGCAGGAACAGGGGGCTGGTGGGGAAGACCAGAAATCAGGTCTCTGAAGGTCCCAGAGAGCCTTGGGGGGTACATGGGGGGCTGAGTTGGGGTAGCGGCATTTGAGTATGCGGGTGCTCCGTGGAACGCCCACTGTGAGGTGGGCTGGGATGGGGATTGGGAATGGTGGAGAGGGAGTACAAAGCCCCAGGGTTGCTTAGGCAGCACCCAGACAGGAAAAGGTGTGGTGGAAACCAGAGCCCTGGTCTCCATCTAATTGCTCCCGAGCCTCCCACTTTCTTGCCCTGTGTGTCCTGTGGCTTCCCTGATAGGCTTTCTCCCTGACTTGTAGCTGAACCTTCCTCTCACCCTTGAAGACTTAGTTTGAACCAGATTCTTTCCCAGACCCCCTCCTCCAGGTGCCCAACATCCCATTTTCCCCTTCCTCACCCACCCTCCCGTCCCCCTCCTCAACTCAGATCCCACCCCCTTCCCTCCCCCAGCACTAAGCCACCCCCACCTCTGTCCTGGCCACCTCAGGGTGCCCTGAAAGGCCCAGGAAATTCAGGTGCTATGGCTGCTCTTTTGGCTCCTCCTGGGGTTTCCCAGCCATCAATCCACCCATATGAGTAGACACTGGACCCCTGGCGTTTCTTCTTTGCTATTGGGCTGTGTCACACAGCAAATTGTACAGTGCAGGCCTGTAATTTCAGTGCTTTGGCGGGTTAAGGTGGGCAGATCACCTGAGACCAGGAGTTTAAGACTAGCCTGAACATCAGAGAGAAACCCAATCTCTACAAAAGATTCCAAAAAGGATTAGTTGGACACCTACTGCACTCTTATCTCAAACAGAATAAACCAAAACAAAGTGAAATGTCATTTGAGTTTTGCGTCATCTGGCTTGATGACTTTTTAGGAACTTCTGAGTCATCCATGTCTTCTGCTCTTGGGGGCTGCCTCTAGGGAGTCTGTGTCCAGTCAGTGTGATGGGAGCTGAGAAGCCCATCAGATGGAGAGGAAAGGGGTGTGCCTGCTGGGAGGTTTGCAGTATGAGAGTCCCTAGGAGCGACATCATGACCAGGATGTGAATGAGGACTGTACTGTCCTTTGTTTTGTAAAATGTGTTTGGTGCAGATCATGGATTGACCCAAAGGAGAAAGGGTCTTAAAGGCCTTATGTTACTCAAATAGAAAGAAATGACAGGCCAGGTGTGGTGACTCACGCCTGCAATTGGGAGGCTGAGGCCGGCAGATCAGTTGAGGTCAGGAGTTCCAGACCAGCCTGACCAACATGGTGAAACCCTGTCTCTACTAAAGGTACACAAAATAGCCAGGCAGGGTGGCAGGCACCTGTAATACCAGCTACTCAGGAGGCTGAGGCAAGAGGATGGCTTGAGCCCAGGTGGCAGAGGTGACAGTGAGCCAAGATTGCACCACTGCATTCTAGCCTGGGCGACTGAGCAGGACACTCTCAAAAATAATAAAATAAAAAATTAACAGAAAACCAACCACCGCATGTTTTCACTCATAGGCGGGTGTTGAATAATGAGAACACATGGACACAGGGAGGGGAGCACCACTTATTGGGGTCCGTTGGGGGCAAATAGGGGAGGGACAGCGCGGGGTGAGGAGTTGGGGAGAGACAGCATGGGAAGAAATGCCAGATATAGGTGAAGGGGAGGAAGGCAGCAAATCACAATGCCGCATGTGTACCTATGCAACAATATGGCATGTTCTTCACATGTACGCCAAAACGTACAATGCAATTAAATAAATAAATAAATTTGTAATTTTTTGTTGTAGTTGTTGTTGAGACACAATCTCCTTCTTGTCTCCCAGGATGGAGGGCATGGAGGGCAATGGCACCATCTCGGCTCACTGCAACCTCTGCCTCCCTCTTTCAAGCCATTCTTCTACCTCAGCCTCCTGAGTAACTGGGATTCCAGGTGCCTGCCACCACACCTGGCTAATTTTTGTATTTTTGGTAGAGATGAGGTTTCACCCTGTTGGCCAGGCTGGTCTGGAGCCCCTGACCTCAGGTGATCTGCTAGCCTCAGCCTCCCAAAGTGCTGGGATTACAGGCATGAGCCACTGCGCCTGGACTTTCTGTGATTTTTTTTAGATTGACAGCTATTGTTAGTGTTAATGTATTTTATGTGTGGCCTAAGGCAAGCTTCCTTCTTTTAATGTTGCCCAGGGAAGCCAAAAAAATTGGGTATGCCTGCTTTACATCAATAAAAAGGAAAAAAAAAAAAAATGACACTCTACATGTAGAATGCCTGAAAACACTGCCAGCCATGCAAAAAAACATGAGACTGGTGACTTCCAATCTTTCTTGAAGCAGTGGAATCCCCTGGTGATATCTGAGGTGTGTGGTTACCTCTTAAAGAAGCTTGACGGTTTCTAAGGATTATCATTTTTTACTGAAATATTGTAAATGTCACTGACCTTTATTTCAACTGTTATTATTCCAGGCGATCATTTTTCCACCTGATTATTTGTATCCTGGGCATGACTTTCTTGGCGTTCTGTGGATGCTTATCACTATTGTGTTTCTGGGAGTTTCTACAGTAGGTCTTTTACTCCAAAAAATTAGCTCGTGTGAGAGTACACTAACTTCCTGTAGAGGTATACTTGTAATCACACATAAGGAAAAATCATTTAAAACAATTCATGGTTCTGGACTTTATTATGAATATTGGGTTTCACCAAAAACATCAGAGAAATGATTTATTAGTGTAAGAATTATAAAAATATCTGCCATTTACATCATAAAAATTAAAAAGGTTGGTGTTTGTTTAATAGAATGTCAACAGAGCTTTGGGTCAAAA
>NW_022444220.1:0-3332 GCF_009761245.1 Sapajus apella
TATTTACAGAGTTTAATAGTCACATGGCAATATTAACATACATTTTTCAGTAGATATTGAATTCCAAGCTATGAAAATGTCATTTAAACTGAGGTTTAAAGGCTGAAAGGGACCTAGCTGAATAAGACACTTTATTTATTTATTTAAATATATATTTTTAAATTTTACACAAGACAGGGTTTTGCTGTGTCACCCAGGCTGGGGTGCATTGGCTCAATCGCAGCTCACAACAGCCTCAACATCCTGGCCTAAATAATTATCCCACTCAGCCTCCTGAGTAGCTGAACTACAGGTACAAGCCATCAGTGTCTCACTAAATTGCCCATGCTAGTCTCAAACTTCTGGGTTCAATTGATTCCTCCTGCCTCAGCCTCCCAAAGTATTGGGATTAGAGGTGTGAGTCACTGCTCCTGGCCTATAAGACACTTTAACATAAAGAGATATAAAAGCACCTTTCAGAAATCTCTTGACTGTCACTTGTTCAGAGAAGACTTCCCTTGATTCCCTCAATCTAAATAAATTTCTTCTCTACCTTTCATATTACTTTATTATTATAATTTATTTATTCATATCCATTTATGTGATTGCTTAGCATCTCCTCCATTGTTAGAGTATAAATGCCACAAAGGCAAGTATTGTATCTGTTTTATTTATTTGCATAGCTTAGCACATAGTCTGGTAAATAATGGTGTTCCATCAATATTGATAAATAAAAAGATTAAAGACTATTACATATAGGAAGCATAGCTATAATTTATTGAGCACTTACTAGCTGCTAAGCACTTAAAAAATATCTCATTTAATCCTCTTTGAGTGCTCCAGAGTCGATGTTAATTTTATGTATGAGGCAACCTAAATTCAGAAAGGTGAAGTAAACTTCCTAGTCTCATAGCTAGTAAGTGGCAGAGTTAGGATTTAACCCAAAATCTAGTCTTTTTCTTATTGTAATAGCTATACTGCATGGTTCGTGTCTCCCTCTTGCCCTTCTTCCCTTGTAGATTATTGCTATAATCTCTTTTAGTTACTGCACAGTAAATTTTCCATAAAATAATAAACCATATTTAATTATTGTGTTATATTTTTGATGTATACTTGGCTTCATTCTAGATTTTTTCTGTTATGGATTTAGTTTTCTGACACAGTAGTCTTCCCTTATCCATGAGGAGTGCATTCCAAGACCCCAGTGGATGCCTGAAAATACAGAAAGTACCTAACCTTATATATACTATGTTTTTTCTATACATAAACACCTATGATAAAGTTTAATTTATAAAGTAAGCATAGAAAGATATTAACAATAACAAATAACAAAATACAACTATGAAAACAATATAATTTTAATAAAAGTTAAGTGAATATTGCCTCTCTGTCTCTCATCTTATTTTACAGTGCAGCACGTAGCTGAGTCTGCACCACGTGAAACTACAGGTAAGGAGAGGACTACTGTAGTTTGTTTAGAACATTGGCTCATATGCTGTCAAGGGAGAAAAAAAACTGTAATTTTTACTTCTCATGCTATCCTCATTCATTTTCAGTTTCTATCATTTTCCAACTAATTTGAAAATATAAACATACTTATCATGAATCTATTGTTATTATTACCTGAAAGAAATTGTGTAGGATTTGAGTGGTATTTTTTCTTAATGTTGATGGAACTTACTTGTCCTGGTATTTCCTTCACAGGGAGATTTTCAAGTATTAATTATTTATTAATTGTAGGACAATTTAGGTTTTCTATTTCTTCTTGTATCAGCTACTGGTCAGTTGTGTTTTAAAATGTTTTATCAACATTTTAAAATTTATTTCCGTGAAATTGTTTAGTATATATTATATTTTTATTTTTAGTTTGTTCCATGTGTGTAGTTATACCATGTTAAATCCTTAGTATCTTCATTATTAATTTATTGCTTCTCAGTCCCAAATCACCCTCCTTTTTGGGATGCTGAAGCTAGACTCTACAGACAAAATTTCTTCTTTTCTAGCTGACCCTGTTATGCTTTGACAATAAAGCATATTATTATCATACAGTCTCTCTCAAAGGAGAGTGTAAGACTGGAGGGAGAAGTTACCCGCTTCTGTTTTTCTGCAGTAGCAAGTTGTGGCATGCATGGCTGATCCCAGTCCCAGGAATGGCAGATCAGTTTGATGTGAAGCTGATTTCCTCATCAGTGTTCTTCAACACAAGAGCACATTGTTCTTGTGGTTCTGGTGAGTGACTCCCAGCAACTTCTGTGGCAGCTGATGTGGCTGTGGAAAATCTCTGCCATCTCCCAGAGGGCTAAGTCTTATCTTTACAGAGGCTCTCTTTGAAGCTTCTGTTTTTCCCTTGCTCATTTTTTCAGTCAGCACTAAGGACAGCAGCTGCTCTCTGTAGTTACTCTCTCTGTTGTGTCAGTCTTTTGCTCTTCCAGCTAGTTCATCACCTTTTCATAGGTAACAATGCATGTTAAATGTGCTCTCTTCAAATTGCTGATATAGTTCTGTTTCCTCATTAAACCCAGGTTCATTCAATTCATTCAGTATCATTGTTTTACTTTTATAAAATGTGAAAATTTAAAAGAATGAAATTGCTTTCACTGTAGTGTACCCATAAGTTTGATATATAGTAATTTATTTATAGGAATATTGGATGACTGGGTGCTGTGGCCCACAAATGTAATACTAGCACTCTGGGAGGCTGAGACAGGAGGATTGCTTGGGTGCAGGAGCTCAAGACCAGTATGATTGTATAGGAAGACCCCTACTTCTACAATAATAATAATAATAATAATAATAAAGAAAGTAAAATAATAAAGTAAATAAAGTAAAGAAATGGATTCATACCCTAATTCCCATAAGAGTTGGTTTCTCTCACTTGCATAATGCCTTTTCGATTTATTGATATTGTTGAGGGCAGCTGGGTGATCTTGGCTCACGGAAGCCTCGCCCTCCCAGGCTCAAGAAATCCTCCCACCTCGGCCTCCCATTAGCTGGGACCGTAAGCTGGGGCCCGGGGCATAGGGGGTGGGTGGGGGGCTCGCGGCGCCGCAGCCGATGCAGCCAGCTCCAGGCGGTGCCACCTCCGCCACCGCCGCCACGAGACCCCCGCCCCGGCCACCACCACCGCCATGGGCAACGCCCCCGCCAAGAAGGACACCGAGCAGGAGGACATGAAAGAGCTCCCAGCCAGAGCCAAAGAAGATTTCCTCTGCAGATGGAAACACCTCGTTCAGAACACCGCCAGCTCGGCTCAGTTTGAGCTGCTCAAGACTCTGGCACCGGCTCCTTCGGGCAGGTGGTGCTGGTGAGGCACCAGGACAGTGGCGGCCACAACACCATGAAGACACCCAACA
>NW_022444221.1:0-3332 GCF_009761245.1 Sapajus apella
TAACCATATTTTTATGATTCTGTTTTCTGTTATGTTTCTATGATGTGTCTTCACTTGGGAAAGGGTCATATTTAAGCTTCTTTTACTTCACTTAATTCTGAAATGAAATATAAAACAAATATTTGTATGTTTGCACATAATAATGACTGCTCAGAAAAATCTGACATTTAGAATTTTGTATGTTTAACTTTATACCTGTCCTCTCCTCTTTTCCTTTTTACCATTCCTCATAGCCTGTATATCTGAGAAAAAAAAAGTTTTAAAATAATTCTTACACTTTCTGTAACTGAAGCTGATCATTCATTGCTCTAACTCTGGAAATGCTATTTGGAGGCGAAGTATATGGTTAGGGAGTAGCTGCAGCATTTTCTCAGATCAAACCTGGTAGATAATCTGTGAACACCTCTTTCTTTCTTTCTTTCTTTCTTTCTTTCTTTCTTTCTTTCTTTCTTTCTTTCTTTCTTTCTTTCTTTCTCTCTTTCTTTTTCTTTCTTTCTTGTCCTTTTTAGGAAGACTATATGTAGTTTTCCATTGCCTTTAGGAAGGTTACAGCCTCAATTGGTACAGCTGATGTCATTGTAATGTAAAGCACTTTTTAAAAGCAGAAAACCACCCATCTTGATTACATTTTAAATAAGAACATGACTAGGACAGGTAAAATCATGCCATTAGTTTGTATTCCTTTCACACTGAACACTGAGGAAGCATGGTTGCTTTCTCTGTTCTCCACTGGGAAACTTGGGCATGACTAGCTGGCTGTTGTGTGTTTGACAGACTTCCTGGGCCCTTGCTGGCAGAAGCATGAAGTTTAGAATTTTAGCTCTTCCACTGACTTCAGTATCTTCTCGTAAACACTGAGACACTCTGCGAGAGTTGCTAAGAGTGGTCAAAGGGATGAAGCCTCTGGTGACGATTTCATTATTGCTGAGTTCATTTATTTACATATCGATTGATCTCATTCTTTATTTATAGCTTTTCTGTTATGTAACTGCCCCATAGAGCTGAGATTCTTTTTTGGAATGAGATGTGGAATACTTTAAATGCTTATAAAATCAAATGTATATATTTACCACTGTCTGTTTCAGTTTCCAATATAAGCTCCTTAATCAGTTCTGGAAATTCTATTGGCTTATGGTTTAAATTATGGGCTGGGGCACTAATGGTTTGCTTAGGAGGAACAGTTTCAACAGTGGCTACCATTGATTGACATCTTGCTCCTGGCTGACAGGTTGAAAAACCATGTTGTATGGGTTTTTTTAATGTTATCTGTGGAAGGGTTAATCCTTTTTTATTGTACACTTGATTTTCCAGGTTATTCTTTATTTTAGTAATTCAATATTCTGGAGTATTCTCTCGCTCTCTCTCTCTCTCTCACTCTCTCTCTCTCTCTCTACTAGACTGTTCTAAATGGTTTGGCTTAAACCAATCACTACATTTTACGGTTTTAAAACTCCAACAGTTTCAATGGTTGTTCCATTCCATCCCTCTTTATTTGAGAATGAAGGTCATCCATATTTTGATTGTGATTCTTGTAGCTGTTATTTTTAGAAGAGACGGGAGCTTTAATGGTTTTCCTGCTATTAATGGTGTATACTGAGTAAGGGTTTCACTTATTTTTAAAGTGTTTACCTTTCTTCTTTTTCTTAAACCTAACTCCTAAGAAGGGCTAATTTCTTTCTCAAGCTTTAATATATTCACCAAATAGTCTCTAGATTTCTGATTATTTAAGTTGCTATCTAGAAGGTATTAACAGAGAAGAATTATCATACAGAACCACTTGCTCTGTCATCTAGCACCCAGAACATTGTTATTTCCAAGTGACCCAACTTTACCAAAAGAACCTGGGAAAATGCAAATTTATCTTAAGAAACAACAGATAGTATTCATTACTGCAATTGACCTTGATAACAAAACAGAGCTAAATCTTCTTGCCTTCTAGAAAGGGAGACAAAATCAAGAACTTACTTCATGCTTTGAATCCTGTGATTTTAGATTTTGAAAGCTCTCTTCTTCTCTTAGGCACCTTTTGATTTCTGAAGTTTGATCTCCCATTAGTAATAATTTAAATACTTCTGCTTCTCAGCAACCTCCTTCCACCTGGGTAGATAACACCCTCTCTTCCAGAATTTCTTAGAATTTGTAATACAGTTATCTTTTCTTGGGAGGAAAAAAAAAACATGCACTTTAAAGAAGAACAATAAAATCTTTCTAAAACAGACTGGAGGCTGGGCACAATGGCTCACCCCTCTAATCCCAGCACTTTGGGAGGTCAAAGCGGGCAGATCACCTGAGGTCAGGAATTGGAGACCAGGCTGGCCAACATGGCGAAACCTTGTCTCTACTAAAAATACAAAAATTAGCTGGGCGTGGTAGTGCATGCCTGCAATCCCAGCTGTTCAGGAGGCTGAGGACGGAGATTCATTTGAACCTCGGAAGCAGAGTTTGAAGTGAGCCAGCATGGCATCACTACACTCCAGCCTGGGCAACAGAGCCAGACTCCAGAAAAAAAAAAAAAAACCAGACTGAAAACTGCTTCAACAGAGCCACCACTATTACCTGCCTTTACCCTGGACTTTTCACCAGCTTGTCCCTGTGTTTCTCAGTCTTCTTCTCAAGAGTGCATTTTGTGAGTAAATTCAAAACACCACATGCATGGGGCTCAGCAGGACCCATTGCTCTGCGTTATTGTGTGCTGTGAAAGAATCACATCCACCTAGCCCCTGGCCCCAGAGTCTTAGTTTTACACATCTGAGTAATACCTGTGTGCACTTTTCTTTAATAAACCTAAAATAAACACACTGGTAAAGGCAATGAGAGTAAGGGCTTCTCTCATACTTGTAGACACTGCCCATCACCTTGGAGAAGAAAAGAAGTTCGCCCCCTTCAGAAGAGCTGTAACTGATAATTTGCAGTTGACATACGAAATACTGTACTAACACACGCTGAAGATGGGAAGCTGGATGCCACTGCTAAACATTGGTAGTGTGACAATTTGTATCCCTGCAACAAATAGTGTTATTACTGTAAAGCTGGGCAGGCATGACATTTCTGACTACCGCTCCTTTTAAACGGACAATCTATAAATAATGACTGTGTGGCATTTAAACATTTCAAAGCATCACAATTTTGTTAATACAAACCTGTGATCAGAGTCATTCATTCCCATAAATGTTTTCCCTCACAATCTGAACATTAGCAGCCACAAGCATGTCGTATCACCCACTAAAAATGGGGCACTTTGTAAAATGCTGAGCATTCCAAGGGTAATAACCAGGTTACTAGGAAAAAAAAAAAAGGCAAAAAGCCAGCACTGTAGAATACACCATTTAAAC
>NW_022444222.1:0-3332 GCF_009761245.1 Sapajus apella
CAATGTTGCTCTTCTCAAACAGTAATCATCTAAAAGGACATGTGTTTTTTCTTTCTGACAACAGATGGCACATCCCTCTAGAGTGTCACAGCATAGGAGCTTCTTGCTCCAGTACTCTGGGGTTTTTTGTTGGAGGTTTCTTTGACCACATTAAGCTGGACACAAAAACAAAGATGCATTCATCTGCGTCTTTGGCACTGTCTACACGTTTTCTGGAATCCAGAACACAAACACCTAAAAGGACCATCCTTTGTTCCAAAGGCTCAGCAGGTTAGCCTTGTTCACAAATGGCTAATGCTCCTGAGTTTTGTTTCCAAAGAGAAAAAGTAATGCCTACTAGACATACATTATCTTTACCCATAAGCATCGCCTGAATTTCTAGAGAACAGCAATGGATTTTGAGCCAAGTGTTCACCTGAGTTCCAGCACAGGGACACACAGTCCTTATGGAAGCATCCAAAATAGAATCTAAGATGTCGAAGAATATACATTGTCATACACACAAACATCCTCCAGTATAGACCACAGGCTAAGCATAAAAGTTTCTGAATACATTTTGAACCGAAATCCACAAGATCGGGATGATGGCTCACAGCTGTAATCACCACACTTTGTAAGGCAGAGGCGAACGCATCACTTGAGGTCAGGAGTTGTAATCTGGCCTGGTTAACGTCCTGAAACCCCCTGTACTAAATACAAAATATTTGGCTGGACTCGGTGGCTGATGCCTGTAATCCCAACACTTTGGGTGGCCCAAATGAGTGAATCACAAGGTCGAGACATGGAGACCATTGTGGACAACACGGTGAAACCACGTTTCTACTAAAAATACAAAAATTAGCTCGGCATAGTGGTGCGCACCTGTAGTTTCAGCTCCTCGGGAGGCTGAGGCAGGAGAATCGCTTGAACCTGGGAAGCAGAGGCTGTAATAAGCTGAGATCCCGCCGTTGCACTCCAGCCTGACAACAGAGCAAGATTTCGTCGACACGTAAACAAGAAGTCATTTGTTGTTCAAGTATATCGCAAATACATTATTTATCTAAAATACACATTTAACTGGGGGTGGGGCATGAACCAAAGAACAGTCCTTTCTTTCTTCTTGCCTGTGCATGGGTTCATATTCACATGTGTTCCCATCTACGCAAGATGGGGGAGGGTGGAGGCAGGAGGATCTAACCCTAGTTTAGCCTGGGCAGCATAGTGAGACCCCCATTTCACACATTTATCTCCTGGTCACACACCCAAGGTTTCAGTTTCATTTACCCAGTAAATACTGAAACCTCATGCATTCGACCTCTGTGCTCTTGCTAAGCAGTCCACATCCCTTCTTCAAGGGACACTCAGGTCCCCTCCAACTCTACCTGAGGCCAAGGGAGGTTCTATAAGCCAGTGCCAAAATAATTTCCCTGGAGTAAAAAATGTTAATGGCCACAGGTGGTGGCTCACACCTATATTCTCAGCACTCTGGAAAGTCGAGGTGAGTGGCTCACTTGAGGTCAGGGGTTTGAGACCAGCCTGGCCAACATGGTAAAATCCAGTCTCTGCTACACAAGCAAACAAATAAAAATACCAAAAAGTAGCTGGGCATGGTGATGGGCACTTGCAATTTCACCTACTCTGGTGGTTGAGTTAGGAGAATTAATTGAACCTGAGAAGCAGAGGTTGCAGTCAGCTGGGATCGTGCCACTGGCCTCCAGCCTGGGTGATGGCAAGACTCCATCTCATTCATCCATTCATTCATAAATAAATAAATAATAATAAAAATGCATATATTAGTTGGGCATCTGTCAGATGCCTGTATTCCCAGCTACTCAAGAAGCTGAGGCAGGAGAATCACTTGAACCCAGGAGGCAGAGGTTGCAGTGAGCCAAGATCATGCCACCGCACTCCAGGCTGGGTCACAGAGCAAGACTCTGACCCAAAAAAGAGGATCATTTGAGCCCAAGAGACCTAGGTTGGGGGTGCCACTGTACTCCAGCCTGGGCAACACAGGCCCTGTCTTAGAAAACAAAAACAAAATAGAACCTGAACATCATCCAAGTCTGACTATAAGCATGCTCTGCAAATGTATTACCAAGATCAGACCCAACCTCAATGTTGCTTTTCTCGAACGGTAACACTCTAAAGGGAAGGCATTTCTTTCTTTTCAGACAACAGAAAGTACTTCCCTTTGGAGGGTCACAGTATGAGATCTTCTTGCTCCAGCAGTCTGGGATTTTTGTTGGAATTTCCCTTGACCAGGTTAAAATGGACACAAATATAAGGAGGCATTTATTGGCCGTTTGCATGTTTTCCAGAAACTAGAAAAAAACCCTAGAGGACCATCTCTAGTTTCTTCCTTCAAAGGCTCAGCACGTTAAGCCTTGTTCATCAGGGAATAATCTTTCTGAGTTTTGTCCCCAAAGAGAAAATGTAATGGCAACTAGACATACCTTATCTTTAACCAAGAGAATTGGGCTGGATTTCTAGAGACCAAAAATGGATTCTGAGCCAAGTGTTCACTTGAGTTCCAGCACAGGGACACGCCGTCTCTATGGAAGTATCCAAATGGAATCTAAGATGTTGAAGAATATACATTGTCATACACACAGACATCCTCCAGTATAGACCACAGGCTACGCATAAACGTTACTGAATAAATTTTTATCAGAAATAAACAAGGCCAAGCATGATGGCTCATGCCTATAATCACTCTGGAAGGTGTAGGCAAACGCATCACTAGAGGTCAGGAGTTCAAAACCAACCTGATAACATAACAAAACCCCGATTCTAATAAATATGAAAAATTTGGCAAGGTGCAGTTGCTCATGTCTACAATCCCAGCACTTTGGGAGGCCAAGGTGGGCAAATCACCAGGTCAAGATCGAGAGCATCCTGGCCAACATGGTGAAACCCCGTCTTGACTAAAAAATATATTAGCTGGGCGTGTTACCCACCTGTAGTTTCAGCTACTTAGGAAGCTGAGACAGGAAAATCGCTTCAACCTGGGAGGTGGAGGTTGCAATAGGCTGAGATCTCGCCATTGTGCTCCAGTCCGGCGACAGAGGGAGACTTCGTCCACACCTAAACAGGAAATCACTTGTTATTCAAGTACCTCTCAAATACATTGTTTACCTAATCTACAGATTTAACTGGGGGTGGGGCGTGAACCAAGGAACAGTCCTTCCTTTCCTCTTGCCTGTGCATGCGTTAATATTCACATGTGTTCCCATCTATGAAGGATGGGAGAGGGGCAGAGGCAGGAAGATCTAACCCTAGTTTAGCCTGGGCAGGATAGTGAGACACATGTGTCATGCACGGATCTCCTGGTCACCCACCCAAGATTTCAGCTT
>NW_022444223.1:0-3332 GCF_009761245.1 Sapajus apella
CTCTGTCACCCAGGCTGGAGTGCAGTGGCGCAAATAATGACTTGATTTATTGCCCTTCTCGATTTATTAACTTTCTCTACTCAAGAGGCTGAGATGGGAGGATCACGGAAGCCGGAGAGGTCAAGGCTGCAGTGAGCCAGGATCGCACCACTGCACTCCAGCCTGGGTGACAGGGCAAGACCTTGTCTCAAAAAATGAGAAAGAGAAAAAAAAAGCCCCAGAAGGGCTGGAAAATTGTCCGTTCCCTCCATCTCCAGCACTGGTACAATGCGTACAGAAAGCACTCGAGAAATATTTGTGGAATAAACCAATGAACTGGGGAACCTTAGAGACACAATCTTTTTTTTTTTTTTTTTTAAAGACGGAGTTTTACTCTTGTTGCCCAGGCTGGAGTGCAACGGAGCAATCTCAGCTCACTGCAACCTCTGCCTCCCGGGTTCAATCAATTCTCCTGCCTCAGCCTCCCATGTAGCTGGGATTACAGACATGCGCCACCGCGCCCAGCTAATTTTGTATTTTTAGTAGAGACGGGGTTTCTCCATGTTGATCAGGCCGGTCTGAAACTCCCAACCTCAGGTGATCTGCCCGCCTCAGCCTCCCAAAGTGCCGGGATTACAGGCGTGAGCTACCTTGCCCAGCCTATTTATTCATTTTTTTAGAGACAGATTCTCGCTCTGTCACCCAAGCTAGAGTGCAGTGGCAGCATCATAGCTCACTACAGCCTCAAACTCCTGGGCCCAAGTGATCCTCCCTCAGCCCCCGCAGTTAGATGGGACTATAGGCACGCACCACCATGCCCAGCTAATTTTTAAAAAATTTTTGTAGAGACAGGTCTTGCTATGGTGCCCAGGCTGGTATGGAACTCCTGCCCTCAAGTGATCCTTCCACCTTGGCCTCCCAAAGTGTGGCGATTACAGGCATGAGCAATATTTAACTTTTGAGCTTCCTGTAAAGTACAGACATACCAATATTCATTATTCTGACCTATTTGTTTATTTTTCAATAATTTATAAGATTGTGGGCCAGGCACGGTGGCTCACACCTGTAATCCCAGCACTTTGGGAAGCAAAGGCGGGCGGATCACTTGAGGTCAGGAGTTCCAGACCAGCCTGGCCAACATGGTGAAACCCTGTCTCTACTAAAAATACAAAAATTAGCTGGGTGTGGTGGTGCATGCCTGCAATCCCAGCTACTCAAGAGGCTGAGGCAGGAGGATCGCTTGAACTCGGGAGGCGGAGTTTGCAGTGAGCTGAGATCACACCACTGCACTCCAGCCTGGGCGACAGAGCAAGACTCCATCTATAAAAAACATGAAAAAATAAGAATAAAATTCTTTTAAAGAATCACAGATTTAGAATTCTGAGAATGCTGGTGGCCCCTAGCTGGTTCTAAATCCTCATCTCCTCCACCGTCCACCACCGCCCTGTCTCCAGCCTTGCTGGGCTCTCAGTTCGAACACATCAAGCACATGGCTGCCCCAGGGCCTTTGCACATGCTGTTCTCGCCACAGGCACTGCTCTTCCACCCAGTTGCCACTTGGCTCACCCCTTCCTCTCCTTCAGACCGCCCTAAAATAGTCCTCGTCAGCCCCTCTTTCCTCTGCTTCATTTTTCTTTATAACCATTGATTTGCTCAATGTCTGCTTCCCCACTAAAAAGTAATTCTAGGAGAAAAGGAATTTATCTTTGTTCCCTGCTGTAGCTCCAGAGTCTAGTAGAGTGCTGCATGCCCCCAATGTCATTCGGCCACTGCGGGGAGCTTGGTCTGACGGCTCAGGGCATCTTGGCCTCTTTAAAATCTGACCCTTCCAAGATCTTGGCCTTGGCGTCATAAAATCGCCCCTTCTAGCAGCTATCACTTCAACCGAAAGCCCTAGAGCCAGAGGACTCGTCCACACCCTCCATCGTACAGACAGGGAAACTGAGGCACTGGGAGGAGGGCGATTACCTCCTCCCAGGGAGTCCCAGAGGGCCTGGTAGCTTTGAAGGAGAGCACGAGGGGAAGTTAACAGTGGGGCTATTGTTGGTGGCGACCAAGTGTGGCAGACTCATACGTGAGGAGCAGAGGTGAGGGGAGGGGCAGTGGGCCTTGGTCACAGCAGACCCTGAATGCCAGGCTCCTGTGTCCTGAGCCGCACTGGGGAGCCACGGATGAACCTGCAGGAAGAGGGGGAGGAAGTGCCTATGGGTCCGAAGGACCAATCACGGCAAGGGTGTGGCCGGCCTGGGGGCGGGACCTGACAGAGCGAGCCAATGGGGCTAGGGGGCGGGGCCGAGGGGCGGCTCCATGGGGACCAGAGGCGGGGAGGCGGGAGGGCGCTGATGGCTTTTCCAGAGAGGAAGCAGGGGAAGGTGCCAGGAAGAGATAAGGTGGGAGGGCGGCCTGGGCCGGGGCTGGGTCCCTGACACCGGGGTTTGTCTGGGTTTCCGGAGCCGCCTCCAGCCTGGCGGGGGCACCAGGTGTCTGGCCCGGCCCCGCCCCTCTGTCCCTGGGCCCTGGGCTCCAGATCCCCCCAAGGGACCCGCAGGAACGAACCTGGGGAAATCTGAGCCAGACCAGGAGGAAGGCAGGGAGAGGGTGGGGGGAGAGATGGAGAGACAGGAGGAGACAGAGAGGGGGAGGAAGAGAAGGAAAGGGAGTTAGGATAAAGAGAAGGTCAAAATGGAGAAGAAAGAGATTGAGAGAGAGGTAGGAAGAGGACTGATACAGAGACAGAAAAAGAGAGACGGACGCTCCAGAGCCGCGTGGGCGGGGGAGCGCAAGGTGAATTCCGAAGTTCCAGGAGTGGCAGCTCGGTCCACACGGGGCCGCTCCCTTTGAAGGAGGATTCCTGGGGTGGGGGTGGGGACTCTGACTCACCCACTCTCCCTGCTCCTTAAACCAACACCTCAGGCTCCTCCACCCACCCCCCAGAACCTTCTGGGCCTCCCTGCCTGCCCAGCTTCCTGCCCTGCTTCCACCCTGGCAGCCTCCCCTGTGAATGTTCCATTCCGCCTCCAAAATCATTCTGGAACCGGCCCTCTCCTTTCTCCTCTCCTTCCCCAAGGCCTGTCCTGATCCAGGAACCTTCAGCCTTTTCCCTGGTCAGGAGTCCCCTAAACTCACCTGCCTTGAATCCACCCTCCAAAAGGTAGCTTGAGTCTAATTATCTCCTTTTCCTGCTCCAAACCCTTCGGTGGCTACCCAGTGCCCTTAAGACAAAGCACAGATTCCCTGACACAGCCCACACCACCTCCTGTGGTCTGATCTCAACCACATCCTCAGCCTCTAATCGAGTTCTGCACACTGTCTACACTGGGATCAACACTGATGTCTTCCCTCAGATGCCCTCT
>NW_022444224.1:0-3332 GCF_009761245.1 Sapajus apella
TCAAGGTGTATATTAAACTTACAGAGTTAAACAATTGTGTGATTGTACCAGTTCACTAAGCCTTTCTTTGGAGAATCTGGAAAGAGATATTTCCAGGGGCATACAGACTCTTAAGAATTAGCTTTAAGATCGCATCTAAATGATACGAGAAACGTCTCTTTCACACTGCTCCACTGTGTGTTCGTTCACCTTCGGAAGTTGCATCTATGTTTAGATTCTGCGAGTTAGAAAGACGTTTCACCAAAAAGCTGCGTTTGGATATTCCTGATTGAATGGGAGTATAGGGTTTAATGAGAAATATCTTGGTCTAAAGCAAAAATGGAGCTATGTAACAGAATGATTGTCAAGGTGTATATTAAAATTACAGAGTTAAACAATTGTGTGAATGTAGCATTTCACCAACCCTTTCTTTGGAGAATCTGGAAAGAGATATATACAGCCATATACAGACTCTTAAGAATTAGCTTTAAGATCGCATATAAATGATACGGGAAACGTCTGTTTCAAACTGCTCCACTGTGTGTTCGTTCACCTTCGGAAGTTGCATCTATGTTTAGATTCTGCGAGTTACAAACACGTTTCTCCAAAAAGCGACGTTTGGATATTACTGAGTGAATGGGAGTATAGAGTTTAATGAGAAATATCTGGCTCTAAAACAAAAACGGAGCTATGTAGCAGAATGATTGTCAAGGTGTATATTAAACTTACAGAGTTAAACAATTGTGTGAATGTAGCAGTTCCCCAACACTTTCTTTGGAGAATCTGGAAAGAGATATTTCCAGCCGCTTACAGACCCTTAAGAATTAGCTTTAAGATCGTATCCAAATGATAAGAGAAACGTCTCTTTCAAACTGCTCCACTGTGTGTTCGTTCACCTTCCGAAGTTGCATCTATGTTTACATTCTGCGAGTTAGAAAGACGTTTCTCCAAAAAGCTGCGTTTGGATATTCCTGAGTGAATGGGAGTATGGGGTTTAATGAGAAATATCTGGCTCTAAAACAAAAACGGCGCTATGTAGCAGAATGCTTGTCAACATGTTTATTAAACTTTCAGAGTTAAACAATTGTGTGAATGTCGCAGTTCACAAATCCTGTCTTTGGAGAATCTGGAAAGAGATATTTCCAGCCATATACAGACATTAAGAATTAGCTTTAAGATCGCATCTAAATGATACGAGAAACGTCTGTTTCAAACTGCTCCACTGTGTCTTCGTTCACCTTCGGAAGTTGCATCGATGTTTAGATTCTGCGATTTATAAAGACGTTTCTCCAAAAAGCTGCGTTTGGATATTCCTGAGTGAATGGGAGTATAGGGTTTAATGAGAAATATCTTGCTCTAAAACAAAAACAGAGCTCTGTAGCAGAACGCTTGTCTACGTGTTTGTTAAACTTACAGAGTTAAACAATTGTGTGAATGTCGCAGTTTACTAATCCTTTCTTTGGAGAACCTGGAAAGAGATATTTCCAGCCATATAGAGACTCTTAAGAATTAGCTTTAAGATCGCATCTAAATGATACGAGAAATGTCTCTTTCAAACTGCTCCACTGTGTGTGGGTTCACCTTCGGAAGTTGCATCTATGTTTAGATTCTGTGAGTTAGAAAGACGTTTCTCCAAAAAGCTGCGTTTGGATAATCCTGAGTGAATGGTAGTATGGGGTTTAATGAGAAATATCTTGCACTAAAACAAAAACGGAGCTATGTAACAGAATGATTGTCAAGGTGTATATTAAACTTACAGAGTTAAGCAATTGTGTGAATGTAGCAGTTCACCAACCCTTTCTTTGCAGAATCTGGAAAGAGATATTTCCATCCGCTTACAGACTCTTAAGAATTAGCTTTAAGATCGCATATAAATGATAAGAGAAACGTCTCTTTCAAACTGCTCCACTGTGTGTTCGTTCACCTGTGGAAGTTGCATCTATGTTTAGATTCTGCGAGTTAGAAAGACGTGTCTCCAAAAAGCTGCGTTTGGATATTCCTGAGCGAATGGGAGTATAGGGTTTAATGAGAAATATCTTGCTCTAAAACAAAAACGGAGCTGTGTAACAGAATGATTGTCAAGGTGTATATTAAATTTACAGAGTTAAACAATTGTGTGAATGTACCAGTTTACCAACACTTTCTTTGGAGAATCTGGAAAGAGATATTTCCAGCTTTATACAGACTCTTAAAAATTAGCTTTAAGATCGCATCTAAATGATACGAGAAACGTCTCTTTCAAACTGCTCCACTTTGTGTTCTTTCACCTTCGGAAGTTGCATCTATGTTTAGATTCTGCGAGTTAGAAAGACGTTTCTCCAAAAAGCTGCGTTTGGATATTCCTGAGTGAATGGCAGTATAGGGTTTAATGAGAAATATCTTCCTCTAAAACAAAAACGGAGACTATGTAACAGAATGGTTGTCAAGGTGTATATTAAACTTACAGAGTTAAACAATTGTGTGAATGTAGCAGTTCACCAACCCTTTCTTTGGAGAATCTGGAAAGAGATATTTCCAGCCGCTTAGAGACTCTTAAGAATTAGCGTTAAGATCGCATCTAAATGATACGAGAAACGTCTCTTTCAAACTGCTCCACTGTGTGTTCGTTCAACTTCGGAAGTTGCATCTATGTTTAGATTCTGCGAGTTAGAAAGACGTTTCTCCAAAAAGCTGCGTTTGGATTTTCCTGATGAATGGGAGTATAGGGTTTAAAGAGAAATATCTTGCTCTAAAACAAAAACGGAGCTATGTAACAGAATGATTGTCAAGGTGTATATTAAACTTACAGAGTTAAACCATTGTGTGAATGTAGCAGTTCACCAACCCTTTCTTTGGAGAATCTGGAAAGAGATATTTCCAGATTTATACAGACTCTTAAGAATTAGCTTTAAAATCGCATCTAAATGATACGAGAAACGTCTTTTTCAAACAGCTCCACTGTTTGTTCGTTCACCTTCGTAAGTTGCATCTATGTTTAGATTCTGCGAGTTAGAAAGACGTTTCTCCTAAAAGCTGCGATTGGATATTCCTGAGTGAATGGGGTTATAGGGTTTAATGAGAAATATCTTGCTCTAAAACAAAAACGTAGCTATGTAACAGAATGATTGTCAAGGTGTATATTAAACTTACAGAGTTTAACAATTGTGTGAATTTAGCAGTTCACCAACCCTTTCTTTGGAGAATCTGGAAAGAGATATTTCCAGCCACTGACAGACACTTATGAATTAGCTTTAAGATCGCATCTAAAGGATACGAGAAACGTCTCTTTCAACCTTCTCCACTGTGTCTTCCTTCACCTTCGGAAGTTGCATCTATGTTTAGATTCTGCGAGTTAGAAAGACGTTTCTCCCAAA
>NW_022444225.1:0-3329 GCF_009761245.1 Sapajus apella
CCAGGGGCCTGGAGGGTAAGCTGCTTCTACCTTGAAAGCTCTGAGACCACCCAAGTCTCTGCTGCCAATCCCCAACTCCCAGGAGGGATCTGAACATCCCAGGAAAGATGCTAGATTTTACCCTCTTGGCCAAAACTGGCCAGGGTCACACAGTGGCCACAGAGAGATTCAGGAAAGCCCTGCTTCTCTGGAAACCAGCAAAATGGCAAATTAGGAAGATCCTCATGGGTGTGAGACATGCCAGCCCCGGGCTCTTGGAAGTTCGTGCCCCCAGGGCATGGGAATGGGGGCACGAACGGAGTGCTCAGTATACCTGGCTGTGCATTCGATATTATACCTCCTAGCCTCATAAAAGTAGCCAGGTACACTTCTTCCTATATCTAGATGCGGACACTGTCTCAGGGAGGAGCAGGCTTGTGTCAGACCCCATAGAGTGATTGGCACTGCTGAGAATCAGAGTTTGAGCTGCCTGACCCCAGCCTGTGCTCTGACCAAGAGCCATCAGGCCTGGCTGGGACACAGAGGGAGACCACTTGGGGAACCTCAGGCCCACTTGGTGGTTCAGCACACCAGGCTTTCCTGGGAGCTCCACTACTGCCAGCTATGTGACCTGTCCAAGGACCCCAGTTGTCATTACCTACTAAAAAGGGGTGATGGCAGTGACTTTGCTGGGCCATCAGGTGGCTCAAGAGAGACAATACTCCCAAAGCCAGTGGCACAGGACTTGGTGCCCAGGAGGCATTCAGCACACAGTAAGCTTGCTAGAGGCAACCAGTGGGACCACCTCTCAGAGCCTGGAGCACTTCTGCGGCCTCCAGGGTCACGTGAAGGTGAATGGCAGAGCCATCCCCAGCCCTAGCCTGCCCGAGTCAGGACCTACTGGCCCCCAGGCTCTCCTGGGGAAACAGCCCCTTCAGTCAACTTCTTAGAGGCTCAGTTTGCTCATCATGAGCATGCTCAGGAAGAAGAATCATCAGGAGGGGCTGCCAGGGGTCCCCAGGAAGCCCTAGCCTCAGTGGCTGGGTCCATGACAGTGCCAGACAGGCAACTTTCCCACTGACACCGAGTGTAGGGGACCCAGTGGGAAGGAGGCTGGAACATCTACTGCTCCCAGAGGCCCCATCTGATACTTTTAATCCTCTGCCATGCAGGGGGAGGCTGGCAGGCAGGCATACTCCCTACCAGCCTTCTGAGAGCTGGTCCCTAAGACAGGCCCCACCCCCCGCTATGTGGGGTATTTGCCAGAGGTAGGCTCCTCAGCTGAAGCAGGACGTTCCTCAAGGGTTCAAGACCAACCTGGGCAATATCCTGAGCTTCCATCTAAAAAAAAATTAAAACTAAAAGGAGAGATGCCCTTCCCCACTCTGCCTGGTACTTTGGAGTCCATATGAAGAGGCCACTTGGGGGTAAAAATCCCACTGCTTGGCTGGGTGCAGTGGTTCAAGCCTGTAATCCCAGCACTTCGGGAGGCCAAGGTGGGTGGATTGTCTGAGCTCAGGAGTTCGAGGCCAGCCTGGGCGACATGGAGAAACCCCATCTCTACTAAATACACAAAAATTAGTCAGGCATGGTGGTGTGCGCCTGTAGTCCCAGCTACTCAGGAGGCTGTGGCAGAAGAATTGCTTGAACCTGGGAGGTGGAGGTTGCAGTAAGCTGAGATTGCACCACTGCACTCCAGCCTGAGTGACAGAGCAAGACTGTCTCCAAAACAACAACAACAAAACCCATTGCTTTAGAGAGTTCTGGCCCAAGGGATGGTGGGGAACATCCTCCAGAAAAGGGACACCACCCTCCCCCTGCTCCACCCCTGCCTGCAGTCCCCAGAACAGACTCCAAGTGGATTCTCTCCTAGGCCTCCCCTTGAGAGGTGTGCTGGCCTCAGGGAGCTCACCTGTTGCGGTTGAACTGGATGGCAAAGTCGGTCATGACCTGCAAGGCCTTGTTGGTCAGCTGCAGATCCATGGAGATGGAGGCCACCTGGCGGGTGAAGGTGCCTGAGATCTCTAGCCCCTTGGCCTTCATGGCTGGGAGCCAGACCTGCAGGGAAGAGGGTGTGGAAGGGGCAGGTGGGTGCCTCTTCCCCCAGCCCAAACTCAACAGCCCACCTGAGAGTGCTTTTTCTCTTTCCTGCAGGCATCTCCCATATCCAGCACCCCTACCTTTACTGCTAGGGGATGACCAGGTGCATATCAGGAAGAGAATAATCCCATGTCCCACCGAGGACACCGCCATGACATAGCTGCCTCTCAGAGCAGCTTGGAGTGGGGAGGCGCATGGGCGCTCAAGGGCTGACATGAATCCTCAGAGGGGAATGGAGGGACCTCTTGGGAAGGACGGCTGAGGAAGGCCATGAGCCAAGGACAGAACTCAGTGCCCAGTGGCATCCTGGGGCTCAGCCACAGCCTGGGCCTTGCTGGCCATCACCACCTGTCCTCTCTTGCAGGAGGCAGGGCTGGCCTTCGGTTGTAGAAACTGGTCTGACCAAGGACAGTACCTAAGAGGACCTGTCGCCTGGCTGGCCTTCCGCTGCTTGGCTGTCCTTGTCATTTGAGTCTCAGCTCAAGAACCACCTCCTCCTGGAAGCCTGCCCCCAGGCTCCCTCGATCCAGTGATGTTACAGCAGACACATACGAATTGTGTCTGTCTCCCCTGTACCCAGATAGCTCGCTGAGGGAAAGGCCCTATTTTTCTGTCTTTACCTCCCTGGCTCAGAGACTGGTGTGAAACCAGTGTTTGGGGAGTGTTTGCTGAGCAAACAGCGTAAGTTACAGCCCTGCCTGGGGAAGACAGCCGCCAGCAGCATCTTGGGGACTCACAAACACTTCTCAGGCAGTTACTCTCCTACAGGCCCTTTGGGGTGAAAAGGCTCAAACCCCACCGACAGCTTCCGCAAGCGCATCCAGTGCCAGTGAAGGTTCCCACTGTCTCTCAGGTTGCCAGTTTCAGAAACTGCAGAAACATTAGGCACCAGCCCCCGCCCCACCGTAACCCCCTTTAGGCAGTCACGCAACCCGTCTCGTTGAGGTCACCTCCTATATCTGCCTCCAGGGCCTCCACTCCTCTCCATCTCCAGAGGCACCACCAGCATTTGAGCTGCCACCAGATGTACCCAGGTAAGACAGCGGCTACCAGGTGGTGCCCCATTTCCACTCTCTCCCTCTTTCCACAGCCGCTGAAGTCATTTTGTGAAATGCAAATCTGATCATGGCACCCTGAGAAACCCCTTCCAACCCTGCAGTGGCCTCCACAGCCTGGTGCCCATCTGCTCCTCAGGCTTGGCTTGCTCCCGTCCCTGGACCTCACACCCGTTGTTCTCTCTGCTTTGAAAG
>NW_022444226.1:0-3329 GCF_009761245.1 Sapajus apella
GTGGTAAGATGGTGTCTAAACCACAAGAGAAACGTCTCTTTCAAACTAATGTGGTATGTGTTCATTTACCTTAGGAAGTTGCATCTATGTTTGGATTCAGGGAGTTAGAAACAAGATTCTTCTAAAAGCTGCTTTTCAATATTCCTGAGTGAATGGGATTATAGGGTGTAATGAGAAACATCTGGCTCTAAAACAAAAACGGAGCTACGTAGCACAATGATTGTCGAGGTGTATATTAAACTTACAGAGTAAAACAATTTTGTGACTGTAGCAGTTGAGCAAAACATTCTTTGGAGAATGTGGAAAGAGATATTTCCAGCCATATACAGCCTCTTAATAATTAGCTTTAAGACCGCATATGAATCACAGGAGAAACGTCTCTTTCAAACTGCTCTGATATGTGTACGCTCACCTTAGGAAGTTGCATCTATGTTCAGAGTCAGCGAGTTAGAAACACGTTTGTTCTGAAAGCTGCGTTTGGATATTCCCGAGTGAATGGGAGTATAGTGTGTAATGAGAAATATCTGGCTGTAAAACAAAAACGGAGCTATGTAGCAGAATGATTGTCAAGGTGTATATTAAACTTACAGAGCTAACCAATTGTATGAATGTAGCAGTTGAGCAAAACTTTCTTTGGAGAATCTGGAAAGAGTTATATCCAGCCATATACAGATTCATAAGATTTGGCGGGAAGATCACGTCTAAACCACAGTAGAAACGTCTCTTTGAAAATGCTGTGCTATGTGTTCGTTCACCTTAGGAAGTTGCATCTATGTTTAGAGTCAGCGAGTTATAAACACGTTTGTTCTAAAAGCTGCGTTTGGATATTCCTGAGTGAATGGGAGGATAGTGTGTAATGATAAGTACCTGGCTATAACACAAAAACGGAGCTATGTAGCAGAATGATTGTCAAGGTGTATATTCAACTTAGAGAGTTAAACAGATATATGAATGGAGCAGTTCAGAAATACTTTCTTTGGAGAATCGGGAAAGAGATATTTCCAGCCCTATACAGGATCATAAGAATTAGCTTTAAGCTCGTGTCTAAACCACAGGAGAAACGTCTCTTTAAAACTACTCTACTTTGTGTTCCTTGACCTTAGGAATGTGCATATATGTTTCGATTAGGCGAGTTAGAAACTGGTGTCTTCTAAAAGCTGCGTTTGGATATTCCTGAGTGAATGGGAGTATAGGGAGTAATGAGAAATATCTGGCTGTAAAACAAAAACGGACATATGGAGCAGAATGATTGTCAAGGTGTGTATTCACCTTAGAGAGTTAAACAGATGTGTGAAAGTAGCTGTTCAGAAACCCTTTCTTTGGAGAATCTGGAATGAGATATTTAAAGCCATATACAGGCTAAAAAGAATTAGTGGTAAGATCGGGTCTAAACCGCAGGAGAAACGTCTCTTTCAATCTTCTCTGCTACGTGTTCGTTGACGGTAGGAATTTGCATCTATATTTCGATTAGGCGAGTTACAAACTCCTTTCTTCTAAAAACTGCGTTTCGATATTCTTGAGTGAATGGGAGTATACGGTGGAATGAGAAAAAACTGGCTATAAAACAAAAACGGAGCTAAGTAACAGAATGATTGTCAAGGTGTATATTAAACTTACAGAGTTAAACTATTGGGTGAATGTAGCAGTTGAGTAACCCTTTCTTTGGAGAATCTGGAAAGAGATATTTCCAGCCATATACAGACTCTTAAGAATTAGCTTTAAGACCGCTTCTAAACCACAGAAGAAACGTCTCTTTCAAACTGCTCTGGTATGTGTACATTGACCTTAGGAAGTTGCTTCTATGTTTAGATTCAGCGAGTTAGAAACACGTTTCTTCTAAAAGCTGCGTTTCGATATTCCTGAGTGAATGGGAGTATAGGGTGTAATGAGAAATATCTGTCTCTAAAACAAAATCGGAGCTCTGTAGCAGAATGATTGTCAAGGTGTATATTAAAGTTACAGAGTTCAACAGTTGTGTGAATGTAGCAGTTTAGGAACCCTTTCTTTGTAGCATCTGCAAAGAGATGTTTCCAGCCATATACAGGCTTATAAAAGTTAGCTTTCAGATCCCATCTAAACCATAGGAGAAGCGTCTCTTTCAAACTGCTCCGCTGTGTGTTCGTTGACCTTAGGAAGTTTCATCTATATTTCGATTCAGCGAGTTAGAAACACGTTTCTTCTAAAATGTGCATTTCGATATTCCTGAGTGAAAGGGAGTATACGTTGTAATGAGAAATATCTGGTTATAAAACAAAGACGGAGATATGTAGCGGAATGATTGTCAAGGTGTATATTCAACTTAGAGAGTTAACCAGATATGTGAATGTAGCGATTCAGAAACACTTTCTTTCAAGAATCTGGAGGGACATATTTCCAGCCATATACAGGCTCATAAAATTTAGCTTTAAGATCTCGTCTAAACCACAGGAGAAACGTCTCTTTCAAACTGCTCTGCTGTGTGTTCGTTGACCTTAGGAAGTTTCATCTATGTTTAGATTCAGCCAGTTAGAAACACGTTTCTTATACAGGCCTCGTTTCGATATTCCTGAGTGAAAGGGAGTATAGGGTGTAATAACAAACATCCGGTTCTAAACTAAAAACGGAGCCACGTAGCAGAATGATTCTCAAGGTGTATATTCCACTTATAGAATTAAACAGATGTGTGAATGTAACAGTTCAGAAACCCTTTCTTTGGAGAATCCGGAAAGAGATATTTCCAGCCATATAGAGGCTCATAAGAATTAGCTTTAAGATCGTGTCTAAACCAAAGGAGAAACGACTCTTTCAAACTGCTCTGCTGTGTGTTCGTTGACGTTAGGAAGTTGCATTTTTGTTTCGATCAGGCGAGTTAGAAACTCGTTTATTCTAAAAGCTGCATTTTGATATTCTTGAGTGAATGGGAGTATACGGTGGAATGAGAAAAATCTGGCTCTAAAACAAAAACGGAGCTAAGTAGCAGAATGATTGTCAAGGTGTATATTAAACTTACAGAGTTAAACTATTGGGTGAATGTAGCAGTTGAGTAACCCTTTCTTCGGAGACTCTGGAATGAGATATTTCAAGCCATATACAGGCTAAAAAGAATTAACGGTAAGATCGGGTCTAAACCACAGGAGAAACGTCTCTTTCGAACTACAATGCTGTATTTGTTTCACCTTAGGAAGTTGCGTCTATGTTTAGATTCCGCGAGTTAGAAACACGTTTCTTCTAAAAGCTGCGTTTGGAGATTCCTGAGTGAATGGGAGTATAGGGCGTAATGAGAAATATCTGGCTCTAAAACAAAAACGGAATTATGTAGCAGAATGATTGTCAAGGTGTGTATTCACCTT
>NW_022444227.1:0-3328 GCF_009761245.1 Sapajus apella
GTGTCAGAAAGGGGTCCAGTTTCTGCTTTCTGCACATGGCTAGCCAGCTTTCCCAGCACCATTTATTGAACAGGGAATCCTTTCCCCATTGCTTGTTTTTGCCTGGTTTGTCAAAGATCAGATCAAAGACCTCTGTTCTGTTCCATTGGTGTATATCTCTGTTTTGGTACCAGTACCATGCTGTTTTGATTACTATAGCCTTGTAGTATAGTTTGAAGTCCGGTAGTGTGATGCGTCCCGCTTTGTTCTTTTTGCTTAGAATTGACTTGGCTATGCAGGCTCTCTTTTGGTTCCATATGAAGTTTAAGGTGGTTTTTTCCAGTTCTGCAAAGAAGGTCATTGGTAGCTTGATGGGGATAGCGTTGAATCTGTAAATTACTTTGGGCAGTGTGGCCATTTTCACGATATTGATTCTTCCTAACCATTAACATGGAATGTTTCTTCATCTGTTTGTGTCCTCTCTGATTTCGTTGAGCAGTGGCTTGTAGTTCTCCTTGAAGAGGTCCTTTACGTTCCTTGTTAGTTGTATTCCTAGGTATTTTATTCACTTTGTCACAATTGTGAATGGCAGTTTGTTCTTGATTTGGCTCTCTTTAAGTCTATTATTGGTGTATAGGAATGCATGTGATTTTTGCACATTGATTTTGTATCCTGAGACTTTACTGAACTTGCTTATCAGTTTCAGAAGATCTGGGGCTGAGACGATGGGGTCTTCTAGATATACAATCATGTCTGCAAATAGAGACAATTTGACTCCCTCCTTTCCAATTTGAATGCCCTTTATTTCTTTTTCTTGCCTGATTGCTCTGGCTAGAACTTCTAATACTATATTGAATAGCAATGGTGAGAGAGGGCATCCTTGTCTGGTGCCACATTTCAAGGGGAATGCTTCCAGTTTTGGCCCATTCAGTATGATATTGGCTGTTGGTTTGTCATAAATAGCTTTTATTATTTTGAGATACGTTCCATCGATACCTAGCTTATTGAGGGTTTTTAGCATAAAGGGCTGTTGAATTTTGTCAAAAGCCTTCTCTGCATCAATTGAGATAATCATGTGGTTTTTGTCTTTGGTTCTGTTTATGTGGTGAATTACGTTTATAGACTTGCGTAAGTTGAACCAGCCTTGCATCCCCAGCATGAAGCCTACTTGCCTCACTTCTTTTGAAAATTTTAACATCTTCTCCTATAGCCTCAGACTACTGTGTGTTTTTTTTTTTTTTTACAAGTCAATAGAACAAAGTTTAACACAAAGTAATATAGTTTTTTTCTTTTGTAGATGGAGTTTTACTCTGTTGCTCCGACTGGAGTGCAGTGGTGCAATCTCAGCTCAATGCAACCTCCGCCTCCTGAGTTAAGTATTCTCCTGCCTCAGCCTCCTGAGTAGCTGGGATTACAGGCTTGTGCCATCACACTCAGCTAATTTTTGTATTTTTAGTGGAGATGGGGTTTCACCATATAGGTCAGGCTGGTCTTGAACTCCTGACCTTATGATCTGCCTGCCTCTTCCTCCTAAAGTGCTGGAATTACAGGCATGAGCCACCATGTCCAGCCAGTCTCAGTCTAAACTGCCTTACGTGGCTGAGTGTTTGTCCACAAATCTATTATCCTCTAATGTAATATTAAATTTAGTTCCAAATTAATTACACTTAGTTAATTTTGGTGTCCAACAGAACAAAAATAAAGAATACAATTAGTATTAGAAATAGAGTAATATAAGTTATATTGTATATATTCTAGTCACTCTTTAAATTTATATACAAGCTTTTCCTCTGACTTTATTGTAAAATAGTTAATAACATTTCCAAATTGTGATAAGTGAAAATGCATTTAAATTTGTATGGAAAAGTTAATGATTGAGGTCAGAATTTCTAATTTTTTAAGGCTAACTTTGGAAACAAAATAAACTAAATCTAATGAAGAATGTTAAAGTGGTATTTTATTATTTCCAGCATCACTGTGATTTCTCCTTCAACCAATTTTCACTGTATGTATCTCTCTTTATAAATAAATATAAAGGTATTTTGAAAATAAGCTAATAGTAAATGTTTATCTAACACGTGCTGAATCTAAATCTAAGTATGTTAATAAAGGATTCCATTTAATGAACACAAATATTTATGAGGTTCTGTTATATCCTGTATTTTATGAATAAGAAATTTAGTTTACAGAGTTTAAATGGCTCAATTGAGTTTACTCAATTAGTGACTCATCCAGAATATAAGTTTAATATTTCCTCCAAATGGAGAAACTTTCATTGCCCACTGAAATACCTAAATTTTCTTTTCTAATTCTTAGTATTCAGAAATATAAAATTATTTATACCTATGTTAATTTTAGAATATTTATTCCTATGGCTATTATCATTTCACAATGCCCATTTGTATTAATAAATTGTATGTCCTCTTAATTTAAGACCATAAATCTAGTATTCTAATTACTTTTTCTTTTTTTTCTTAATTTATTTATTTTATTAAATTATAGGTTTTGAGGTACATGTGAAGAACATGCAAGATTGTTACATAGGTACGCACGTGGCAGTGTGATTTGATGCCTTCCTTCCCATCACCTACATCTGCCATCTTTCCCCTTGCTATCTCTCCCCAACTCCCCACCCCCCACCGTCCCTCCCCTATTTCCCCCCAGCAGACCCCAGTGTGTAGTGCTCCCCTCCCTGTGTCCATGTGTTCTCATTGTTCAACACCTGCCTATGAGTGAGAACATGCGGTGTTTGATCTTCTGCTCTTGTGTCAGTTTGCTTAGAATGATGCTTTCCAGGTTCATCCATGACCCTACAAAGGACACAAACTCAACGTTTTTGATGGCTGCATAATATTCCATGGTGTATATGTGCCACATTTTCCCTGTCCAGTCTATCATCGATGGGCATTTGAGTTGATTCCAGGTCTTTGCTATTGTAAACAGTGCTTCAACGAACATTCGTGTGCACGTGTCCTTATAGTAGAATGATTTATAATCCTTTGGATATATACCCAGTAACGGGATTGCTGGGTCAAATGGAATTTCTATTTCTATGTCCTTGAGGAATCACCACACTGTCTTCCACAATGGTTGAACTAATTTACACTCCCACCAACAATGTAAAAGTGTTCCTATTTCTCCACATCCTCTCCAGCATCTGTTGTCTCCAGATTTTTTAATGATCGCCATTCTAACTGGCATAAGATAGTATCTCAATGTAGTTTTGATTTGCATTTCTCTGATGACCAGTGATGATGAGCATTTTTTCACATGTTTGTTGGCCTCATGTATGTCTTCTTTTGTAAAGTGTCTGTTCATATCCTTTGCCCACTTTTGAATGGGCTTGTTA
>NW_022444228.1:0-3328 GCF_009761245.1 Sapajus apella
GTGTCAGAAAGGGGTCCAGTTTCTGCTTTCTGCACATGGCTAGCCAGCTTTCCCAGCACCATTTATTGAACAGGGAATCCTTTCCCCATTGCTTGTTTTTGCCTGGTTTGTCAAAGATCAGATCAAAGACCTCTGTTCTGTTCCATTGGTGTATATCTCTGTTTTGGTACCAGTACCATGCTGTTTTGATTACTATAGCCTTGTAGTATAGTTTGAAGTCCGGTAGTGTGATGCGTCCCGCTTTGTTCTTTTTGCTTAGAATTGACTTGGCTATGCAGGCTCTCTTTTGGTTCCATATGAAGTTTAAGGTGGTTTTTTCCAGTTCTGCAAAGAAGGTCATTGGTAGCTTGATGGGGATAGCGTTGAATCTGTAAATTACTTTGGGCAGTGTGGCCATTTTCACGATATTGATTCTTCCTAACCATTAACATGGAATGTTTCTTCATCTGTTTGTGTCCTCTCTGATTTCGTTGAGCAGTGGCTTGTAGTTCTCCTTGAAGAGGTCCTTTACGTTCCTTGTTAGTTGTATTCCTAGGTATTTTATTCACTTTGTCACAATTGTGAATGGCAGTTTGTTCTTGATTTGGCTCTCTTTAAGTCTATTATTGGTGTATAGGAATGCATGTGATTTTTGCACATTGATTTTGTATCCTGAGACTTTACTGAACTTGCTTATCAGTTTCAGAAGATCTGGGGCTGAGACGATGGGGTCTTCTAGATATACAATCATGTCTGCAAATAGAGACAATTTGACTCCCTCCTTTCCAATTTGAATGCCCTTTATTTCTTTTTCTTGCCTGATTGCTCTGGCTAGAACTTCTAATACTATATTGAATAGCAATGGTGAGAGAGGGCATCCTTGTCTGGTGCCACATTTCAAGGGGAATGCTTCCAGTTTTGGCCCATTCAGTATGATATTGGCTGTTGGTTTGTCATAAATAGCTTTTATTATTTTGAGATACGTTCCATCGATACCTAGCTTATTGAGGGTTTTTAGCATAAAGGGCTGTTGAATTTTGTCAAAAGCCTTCTCTGCATCAATTGAGATAATCATGTGGTTTTTGTCTTTGGTTCTGTTTATGTGGTGAATTACGTTTATAGACTTGCGTAAGTTGAACCAGCCTTGCATCCCCAGCATGAAGCCTACTTGCCTCACTTCTTTTGAAAATTTTAACATCTTCTCCTATAGCCTCAGACTACTGTGTGTTTTTTTTTTTTTTTACAAGTCAATAGAACAAAGTTTAACACAAAGTAATATAGTTTTTTTCTTTTGTAGATGGAGTTTTACTCTGTTGCTCCGACTGGAGTGCAGTGGTGCAATCTCAGCTCAATGCAACCTCCGCCTCCTGAGTTAAGGATTCTCCTGCCTCAGCCTCCTGAGTAGCTGGGATTACAGGCTTGTGCCATCACACTCAGCTAATTTTTGTATTTTTAGTGGAGATGGGGTTTCACCATATAGGTCAGGCTGGTCTTGAACTCCTGACCTTATGATCTGCCTGCCTCTTCCTCCTAAAGTGCTGGAATTACAGGCATGAGCCACCATGTCCAGCCAGTCTCAGTCTAAACTGCCTTACGTGGCTGAGTGTTTGTCCACAAATCTATTATCCTCTAATGTAATATTAAATTTAGTTCCAAATTAATTACACTTAGTTAATTTTGGTGTCCAACAGAACAAAAATAAAGAATACAATTAGTATTAGAAATAGAGTAATATAAGTTATATTGTATATATTCTAGTCACTCTTTAAATTTATATACAAGCTTTTCCTCTGACTTTATTGTAAAATAGTTAATAACATTTCCAAATTGTGATAAGTGAAAATGCATTTAAATTTGTATGGAAAAGTTAATGATTGAGGTCAGAATTTCTAATTTTTTAAGGCTAACTTTGGAAACAAAATAAACTAAATCTAATGAAGAATGTTAAAGTGGTATTTTATTATTTCCAGCATCACTGTGATTTCTCCTTCAACCAATTTTCACTGTATGTATCTCTCTTTATAAATAAATATAAAGGTATTTTGAAAATAAGCTAATAGTAAATGTTTATCGAACACGTGCTGAATCTAAATCTAAGTATGTTAATAAAGGATTCCATTTAATGAACACAAATATTTATGAGGTTCTGTTATATCCTGTATTTTATGAATAAGAAATTTAGTTTACAGAGTTTAAATGGCTCAATTGAGTTTACTCAATTAGTGACTCATCCAGAATATAAGTTTAATATTTCCTCCAAATGGAGAAACTTTCATTGCCCACTGAAATACCTAAATTTTCTTTTCTAATTCTTAGTATTCAGAAATATAAAATTATTTATACCTATGTTAATTTTAGAATATTTATTCCTATGGCTATTATCATTTCACAATGCCCATTTGTATTAATAAATTGTATGTCCTCTTAATTTAAGACCATAAATCTAGTATTCTAATTACTTTTTCTTTTTTTTCTTAATTTATTTATTTTATTAAATTATAGGTTTTGAGGTACATGTGAAGAACATGCAAGATTGTTACATAGGTACGCACGTGGCAGTGTGATTTGATGCCTTCCTTCCCATCACCTACATCTGCCATCTTTCCCCTTGCTATCTCTCCCCAACTCCCCACCCCCCACCGTCCCTCCCCTATTTCCCCCCAGCAGACCCCAGTGTGTAGTGCTCCCCTCCCTGTGTCCATGTGTTCTCATTGTTCAACACCTGCCTATGAGTGAGAACATGCGGTGTTTGATCTTCTGCTCTTGTGTCAGTTTGCTTAGAATGATGCTTTCCAGGTTCATCCATGACCCTACAAAGGACACAAACTCAACGTTTTTGATGGCTGCATAATATTCCATGGTGTATATGTGCCACATTTTCCCTGTCCAGTCTATCATCGATGGGCATTTGAGTTGATTCCAGGTCTTTGCTATTGTAAACAGTGCTTCAACGAACATTCGTGTGCACGTGTCCTTATAGTAGAATGATTTATAATCCTTTGGATATATACCCAGTAACGGGATTGCTGGGTCAAATGGAATTTCTATTTCTATGTCCTTGAGGAATCACCACACTGTCTTCCACAATGGTTGAACTAATTTACACTCCCACCAACAATGTAAAAGTGTTCCTATTTCTCCACATCCTCTCCAGCATCTGTTGTCTCCAGATTTTTTAATGATCGCCATTCTAACTGGCATAAGATAGTATCTCAATGTAGTTTTGATTTGCATTTCTCTGATGACCAGTGATGATGAGCATTTTTTCACATGTTTGTTGGCCTCATGTATGTCTTCTTTTGTAAAGTGTCTGTTCATATCCTTTGCCCACTTTTGAATGGGCTTGTTA
>NW_022444229.1:0-3328 GCF_009761245.1 Sapajus apella
AAGAAACGTGTTTCTAACTCGCTGAATCAAAACATAGATGCAACTTCTTAAGGTGAACGAACACACAGCAGAGCAGTTTGAAAGAGACATTTCTCCTGCGGTTTAGACGCGATCTTAAAGAGTCGTTTCTCGTATGATTTAGATGCGATCTTAAAGCTAATTCTTAAGAGTCTGTATATGGCTGGGAATATCTCTTTCCAGATTCGTCAAAGAAATGGTTAGTGAAGTGCTACATTCACATATTACCGCTAATTCTCATGAGCCTGTTTATGGCTGGAAATATGTCTTTCCAGATTATCCAAAGAAAGGTTTTCTGAACTGCTATATTAACACATCTGTTTAACTCTATATGTTGAATATACACCTTGACAGTCATTCAGCTGCATAGTTCCGGTTTTGTTTTAGAGCCCGATATGTCTCATTACATCCTATACTCCCATTCACTCAGTAATATAAAAACGCCGCTATTTGGAGAAACGTGTTTCTAACTCGCTGAATTTAAACATAGATGCAACTTCCAAAGGTGAACGAACACACAGTGGAGCAGTTTGAAAGAGACGTTTCTCGTATGATTTAGATGCTATCTTAAAGCTAATTCTTAAGAGTCTGTATATGGCTGGAAATATCTCTTTCCAGATTCTCCAAAGAAAGGGTTACACAATGGTGTAACTCTGTAAGTTTAATATACACCTTGACAATCATTCTGCTACGTAGCTCCGCTTTTGTTTTAGTGCCAGATATTTCTCAGAACACCCTATACTCCCATTCACTGAGGAATATACAAACTCTGCTATTTGGAAAAACGTGATTCTAACTCGCTGAATCGAAACATAGATGCAACTTCCTAAGGTCAACGAACACACAGCACAGCAGTTTGAAAGAGACGTTTCTCCTGTGGTTTAGACGCGATCTTACCGCTAAATATTATGACCTTGTATACGGCTGGAATTATCTCTTTCCAGATTCTCCAAAGAAAGTGTTTTTGAACTGCTACATTCACACATATGCTTAACTCTGTAAGTTGAACATACACCTTGACAATCATTCTGCTACATAGCTCCGTTTTTCTTTTAGAGCCCGATACTTCTCATTACACCCTGTACTCTCATTCACTCAGGAATATCCAAACGCAGCTTTTTGGAGAAACGTGTTTATTACTCGCAAAATCTAAACATAGATGCAACTTCCTTATGTGAACCAAACACAGCAGAGCAGTTTGAAAGTGACGTTTCTCCTGTGGTTTAGACGCCATCTTACCGATAAAAGTTATTAGCCTGTATATGGCTTGAATTATCTCTTTACAGATTCTCCAAAGAAAGGGTTTCTGAACTGCTACATTCACAAATCTGTTTAACTCTATATGTTGAATGTATATTGACACCTTGACAGTCATTCAGCTACATAGCTCCGTTTTTGTTTTAGAGCCAGATATTTCTCATTATAAACTATGCTCACATTCACTAAGGAATATCCAAACGCAGATTTTAGAAGAAACGTGTTTCTAACTCGCTGAATCTAAACATAGATGCACCTTCCTAAGTTGAACGAACGCACAGTGGAGCAGTTTGAAAGAGACGTTTCTCGTATGATTTAGATCCAGTCTTAAAACTAATTCTTAAGAGTCTGTATATCACTGGAAATAACTCTTTTCAGATTCTCCAGAGAAAGTGTTAGTGAACTGCTAAATTCACACAATTGTTTGACTCTGTAAGTTTAATATACACCTTGACAATCATTCTGCTACTTAGCTCCACTTTTGTTTTAGAGCCAGATATTTCTCATTACACCCATTATTCCCATTCACTCAAGAATATCGACACGAACCTTTTAGAAGAAACGTGTTTCCACCTCACTGAATCGAAACATAGATGCAACTTCCTAAGGTCAACGACCACACAGCAGAGCAGTTTGACAGAGACGTTTCTCCAGTGGTTTAGACACGATCTTACCGCTAATTCTCATGAGCCTGTTTATGGCCTGAAATATCTCTTTCCAGATTCTCCAAAGAAAGTGTTTCTGAACCGCTACATACACATATCTGTTTATCTCTGTAAGTTGAACATACACCTTGACAATCCTTCTGCTACATAGATCCGTTTCTGTTTTAGAGCCACATATTTCTCATTAAACCCTATTCTCCCTTTCACTCAGGAATATCCAAACGTAGCTTTTTGGAGAAACGTGTTTCTAACTCGCTGAATCTAAACATAGAGGCAACTTCCGAAGGTGAACGAACACACAGCAGAGCACTTTGAAAGATACGATTCTCGTATGATTTACATGCGATCTTAAAGCTAATTCTTGAGAGTCTGTATATGGCTGTAAATATCTTTCCAGATTCTCCGAAGAAAAGGTTATTCAACTGCTACATTAAAACTATTGTTTAACTCAGTAAGTTTAATGTACACCTTGACAATCATCCTGCTACATAGCTCCGTTTTTTACAGCCAGATATTTCTCATTACACTGCATACTCCCATTCACTCAAGAATATCGACACGCAGCTTTTAGAAGAAACGTGTTTCTAACTCGCTGAATCGAAACATAGATGCAACTTCCTAAGGTCAACGAACACACAGCAGAGCAGTTTGAAAGAGGCGATTCTCCTGTGGTTTAGACGCGATCTTACCGCTAATTCTTATGAGCCTGTTTATGGCTGGAAATATCTCTTTCCAGATTCTCCAAAGAGAGTGTTTCTGAACCGCTAAATTCACAAATCTGTTTACCTCTGTACGTTAGACATACACTTTTAGAATCATTCTGCTACATAGCTCCGTTGTTGTTTTACAGCCAGATATTTCTCATTAAACACTATGCTCCCATTCACTCAGGAATATCCAAACGCAGCTTTTTGGAGAAACGTGTTTCTAACTCGCTGAATCTAAACATAGATGCAACTTCCCAAGGTGAACGAACACACAGTGGAGCAGTTGGAAAGAGACGTTTCTCGTATGATTTAGATGCGATCTTAAATCTAATTCTTAAGAGTCTGTATATGGCTGGAAATACCTCTTTCCAGATTCTCCAAACAAAGGGTTAGTGAACTGCTACATTCACACAATGGTTTAACTCCGTAAGATTAATATACAACTTGACAATCATTCTGCTACTTAGCTCCGCTTTTGTTTTAGAGCCAGATATTTCTCACTACACCCATTATTCCCATTCACTCAGGAATATCCAAACGCAGATTTTATAAGAAACGTGTTTCTAACTCGCTCAATCTAAACATAGATGCAACTTCCGAAGGTGAACAAACACACAGCAGGGCAGTTTGAAACAGACGTTTCTCCAGTGGTTTAGACGCGATCTTACCGCTAATTCTTAT
>NW_022444230.1:0-3327 GCF_009761245.1 Sapajus apella
TCTCTACTAAAAATACAAAAATTAGCCAGGTGTGGTGATGCATGCCTGTAATCCCATCTACTCAGGAGGCAGAGGCAGGAGAATCACTTGAACCCGGGAGGTGGAGGTTGCAGTGAGCCGAGATTATGTCACTGCACTCCAGCCTGGGTAATAGAGACTCCATCTCAAAAAAAAAAATAGGCCAGGCATAGTGGCTCACGTAATCCCAGCACTTTGGGAGGCTAAGGTGGGTGGATCATGAGGTCAAGAGATTGAGACCATCCTGGCCAACATGGTGAAACCCCATCTCTACTAAAAATACAAAAAAATTAGCTGAGCATGGTGGTGTGAGCCTGTGGTCCCAGCTACTCGGGAGGCTGAGGCAGGAGAATTGCTTGAACCTGGGAGGCAGAAGTTGCAGTGAGCCGAGATTGCACCACTGCACTCCAGCCCGGCACCTGGTGACGGAGCAAGACTCTTTCTCAAAAAAAAAAAAAAAAAAATATGCTGTCTCAGGTCCTGCTGCCCAGGGAGAAGTCACTTTTCATGGGGTGGGGCCCAGGAGCCTGGGAGTTGAACAGCAGGTGTTGGCAGCAGCTGTGCTACCTGCTGTCCTTGCTTTACAGGTGGGCAGAGTAAAATTGGGAGTGGGATGGGACAGGTGTGACAGCAACTCTTTGACAGCTCATGGACTGGAACCTGAGATCTTTCCAGTAAGCTTCCCTCCACCCGTTCCAGCTCTGCCTTTTGGGGACTTCAAGTCTCTTGCATTATTATTGTTATTTAAATAATTTCAACTTTTAGGCCAGGCATGGTGGCTCACACCTGTAATTCCAGCACTTTGGGAGGCCGAGGCAGGGGGATCATTTGAGGTCAGGAGCTCAAGACCAGCCTGGTCAACATGGGGAAACCCTGTCTCTACTAAAAATATAAACATTAGCCAGGCATGGTGGTGGGCACCTGTAGTCATAGCTACTCAGGAGGCTGAGGCAGGAGAATCACTTGACCTCCAGAGGTGGAAGCTGCAGTGAGCTGTGATTGCACCACTGCACTCCAATCTGGGTGACAGTGAGACTCTGTCTCAAAAAACAATAATAACAATTTGCACCACTGCACTCTCATCAGGGTGACAGTGAGACTCTGTCTCAAAAAACAATAATAATTTTAACTTGTATTTTAGATTCTGGGGGCACAAGTTTGTTACAAAGGTATATTGCATGATGCTGAGGTTTGGGGTACAATTGATCTTGTCATCAGCTAGTGAGCATAGCACCCAATAAGTAGCTTTTGAGTCCCTTCTTTTCCCCTCTGTCCCTGCCTTTGGAGGCTTCAGTGTCAGTCATTCCTGTCTTCATGTCCATGAGTACCCAACTATTAGCTCCCTCTTACAAGCAAGAACATTCAGTATTTGTTTTTCTGTTCTTGTGTTAATTTGCTTAGGATAATGAGCTCCAGCTATAGCTATGTTGCTGCAAAGGACATGCTTTTGTTCTTTTTTGTGACTGCATAGTATTCCACGGTGTACATGCACCATATTTCCTTAATCCATTCTACTGCTGATGGGCACCTCGGTTGGTTCCATGGTTTTGCTCTTGTGAATCGTGCTACAGTGACCACAAACGTCTCTCACCTTAATTAAGGGAAGTTGACTTTTTGAACCCAAAGGATGTATGTTTGAGACATTTGTCTTCTTTGTGAGTGTCTGTGTATTTGGCTGCTGAGAGAAACATCTGGGCTTCTGTTCCCGTTGCTCCCTGCATTTCAGGATTACCAACCATCCTAGGTGGCCTGGGACTGAGGGGTTTCCCAGGAGATGAAACTTTCTGTGCTAAACCTAGGAAGGTCCAGTTGGGCCCAGTTAGCTTTGTGTCAGCAATGCACGTGAGCAACCGGTCTGTACCCTGCGCTGTTGTGAATGTGGGAAGCGTGGTCCCCCTGCCTCGTGGGTCCTCCTGCCTCGTGGTAGCAGCAAGGATGTGTCTGGAGACAGCCTTCTTCCCCGCTGTGCACTGGCTGGGCCTGGAGCAAGTGCCTTTCTTGTCTCTAAAATCAATGATGCTGGAGGAAGGACCATAGCTCATGCTGGCCAATGCTACCATCAGAATGTTTACTTTTCTGGGGGGGGATGGAGTCTCACTCATCACCTAGGCTGGAGTGCAATGCCACAATCTCGGCTCACTGCAATCCTGCCTGCCGGGTTCAAGCAATTCTCTTGCCTTGGAGTCCTAAGTAGTTGGGGCTATAGGTACATGCAACCATGTCTGGCTAATTTTTTGTATTTTCAGTAGTCACCTGGTTTCACCATAGTGGCCAGGCTGGTCTCGAACTCCTGACCTTGTGATTCACCCGCATTGGACTTCCAAAGTGCTGGGATTACAGGTGTGAGCCACTGCACCCCACCTACTTTTAAAAAATTTAATGGTATGTCACTCTGTTGCCCAGACTGGAAACCTCTGCCTCCTGGGTTCCAGCGATTCTCCTGCCTCAGCCTCCCGAGTAACTGGAACTACAGGTGTGTACCACCATATCTGGCTAAATTTTGTATTTTTAGTAGAGTCTGGGTTTCACCATGTTGTCCAGGCCAGTCTCGAACTCCTGACCTCAAGTGATCTGCCTGCTTCACCGTCTGAAAGTGCTGGGATTACAGACGTGAGCCTCTGCACCCCGCCCTGCTATCAGAATTTTAGTTTTAATTTAAGAGACAGGGTCTTGCTCTGTTGCCCAGGCTGGAGTACAGTGGTGCCATCGTAGCTCACTACGGCATCAAGCTCCTTGGCTTGAGCAATCCTCCCACCTTGGTCTCCCAAAGTGCCAGGACTGTAAGCACGAGGCACTGCACCAGCCTCTGCCTTAATTTTCTGCTTAGAACCATTCCTACTTGACAAATTAAAAAATTCTGGGTTTCAGGACTCACCCAAGGTGATCCCAGCACATCTGAGCCTGGGTCTTATTATCCCCCTCCCCCTGCCACATTCTTGCTGCCTCTCCCTCCATCTGAGGCCCTGGACATTTGCAATAAGCAGCCATCTCTCTCCATACTCCCGAGTGCATCCACCTGGGCTGTGGCTCAGTACAGAGGGTCCTACAAGTCCGGGTAACTGGGATAAGGAGCGGGGGATGGCCCACAGCCCAGCCTGTCCTTCCCTCTCTCTCTGTGTCCCTCCCTCCTGGAGTCCCTGGTTCCTTCCTAAATGGATTAGAGCCCTTGCTGGTAGGTGCAGGCTGGGGCGGCCAGGAGGCCAGGGCTGGATTGCAGTCTGGTGCCTCCTGCTTTGCCCTGATTCATCTTGGGCCTCAGCAGCTGGGAGGCTGGTAGCCCTAAGGCCTTTCTGGGAATGGCTCAAGGGA
>NW_022444231.1:0-3326 GCF_009761245.1 Sapajus apella
ACCTCAACTCTGTTCCTTCCCAGACACTTGAAATAAAACTCAGACCAAAAATGTCTATTTAAAAGCTAAATATAGCATAAAATATGAAGACAGAGTAGAATGGGGTAATGCATGAGAGTGTGACAAGGTGAGGGGACCTCAAGGTACCAGGAAAGCTGGTTTTGGGCTCCCCTGGAGGAGCCGTCACCAGGACACTCACTCATCAAGCTCACCTGTGATGATACAATTACTACACATGTCATGTGTTAAAATATGATAAAATCATAACAAAATAACATGGCACAGCTGCAAACACCTCATATATACTAACCTTTTCGATCCACCCAACCACAAGAAACAAATGCTGCTACTTTCCTATTTCATAAGTGTGGAAACTGAGGCACAAAGAGGGAAAGTGCTGGTGAGACCTGGGCAGGGGATTCAATCCAGACCGCCCGGCTGCGGAGTGTAGGCGCCCTCAGTGGAGCCAGTGGACCCAGGAGCTGACAGCAGAGGCTGAAATCCCAGCTGTGCGGTGCCCTGGTGCTCTCCTGTCCAGTCAGGTGTTGATCTGGGCCTTGTAGGCTCACAAGCTCTGGAGAAAAGAGAAAAACCAGTAAATACTCCACTGGGTTGAGAGTGCTGCCTTTTATTCCCTGAGGACTTCTCCCTCCTCAGTCACTCCGAAATCAGAGTCACCCTTTATCTGAGGAATGATGGTCAGTGCTTTTTTCTCCCACCCAGGTCTAAAGGATGAAGCCTGGTTAAAAAAAAACAAAAAAAAAAAAACAAAAAACAACAGTGTCCTCCCCTCCTCTCAAGCCTGCCCAGCTCTGACAGCAGGAGGACTCCCCAAAGACAGCCCCTGACCCTGGCTCCATGTCCTTCCAGGCCTGGGCAGGGTCACACACACAGTCCTTCTCCCCCTCAGTCCCCAGTCCCACCTCACCTGCAGAGGCACCTGCACACGAGGCAGGCCCTGCACACTGCGGCTCTGCCCTCCACCTCCAGCTCAGCGCTCCTCCCCTCCCAGACCTGAGCAGGCAGCTCCTAACTGGGCAGCACGTTAAGAAGCCCATTGGCACAGCTGGCCCAACATGGAAACGTGGCTGCCATGGGGTCTGCAGCTCACCTGACCCTGGGGATCCCCTTGCTCACGGAGGCCCAGCCTAGCCTGACCCCCAGGCCCATGACCTGCACTTGGGTTGTGTTTGCTTCAGCCTGGTCCACTCACCCTTGGAAGCACCCTAGGACTGCTGCTTGGTGAGGTTGAAAGGCCTTCCTCTCCCGTTCTTAGCACAGATTCCTTGCAGGGGTTCCACCCAAGTCGCTGCTCTCACAGCCCATAGAAGATCTTCTTCTTCTCCCTGTGGAGTAGAAAGTTTCTTGAGATCCCTCAGCCTGAGGCTGCCTCTGCCCACTCTCTGCACTCAGGGATTGCCACTGCCACCTCCACCATCTCCCCTATGGACTCTCCTGGAGCGGGAGCTGCAAGTGTGAGTTCCTGTTTCATTTGATCTGCTTTACAACATTAGAATTGGTGGGAATCCTTTTAAGACCCAGCTGAAATCATGAACATCTTTATTGGACATCAACATTTAAAGCAGGAATTTTGAGAAATTAGCATGTAATTTTCATGTCCTCTTCCTGACCAATGCCCCAGTGATCTATAAAAAACCCATTCCTGCCCATAGGGAACCAGAACTGACAGTCCCTCCACAGGAGACTCTGCAGGTGAGGGCAGGAGAGACCACAGACCTGCACTGCCCCTGCTGTGGGTGTAGCAATTAAGTTCAAGGATGAGACACCCCCTTGCCAGGCACACAGAAGTGGGGAAATGACAGAAAGATGTGGGTCTCCTGGACACTCCAGCTTCTCAGTGTCTCCTGCACTGTCTCTGTCTTTGCAGAAACACCAAACTTTCCGCTTGCTCTTTTCCTGTGCCCTCAAAAACCTGACTGTGGGGAAATCATCCTGAGCATGTCTTACTCCAAACTTACCAGGCAGGGATTATTCTTTCAAAGACATTTTTTGAATATGCAAGCCAATATAAATGTATATGTATATGTTCTTTCTCCATTTTCACACAAATTTTAGCAAACTGCATATGCTTTTCTGCACCTTGCTGTCTTCCCTTAATGTTGTATCATGGAGACCATCCCATGAAGAAGTATCAAGAGCTACACTATGTCTTTCTTTTTGTTCAAATTTTTGAGGTAATTCATTGCATAGGTACGCATTTTTTAAAATAGAGTACTCTTTTTGACTGCATTACTTTTTAACCAGCCCCCTGCTGATAGGCACTTGGATTATTTCTTTCAGAGAACAATTTGACATCATGTAGCATCATGTGGGAAGGATGCAGTGCTTCCACTCCGACCTGCATATCCTACGGGAGTTCATATATTACTGGAATCAGAAAGCAATGTCCCAGCATGTTCATTACAGTAATGTCTGTAACAGACTACACAGAGGTCAGTGAAGAGGGGAAGAGATAAATTGTAGCGAATTCCTCCCGTGGATACTATCCAACAATGAAAACAAATGAATTATTTGTATGAACATTGATTTATCACATAGACGATGTAAACTAAAAAAGCAAGCAAATGAATGATAAAATCAGCAAGATACACTTTTTAAAAAGTCTAAAAGCAAACCCAGGCGAGGTGACCTATGCCTGCAATCCTAGCACCTTGGGAGGCCAAGGTGGGCAGATTGCTTCACTCCACAAGTTCCAGACCAGTCTGGGAAACATGACAAAATCCCATCTCTACAAAAAATGCAAAACTTAATCAGGCATGGTGGTATGAGCCTCTAGTCCCAGCTACTCAAGAGGCTGAGGTGGGAGGAACGGCTTGAGCCTAGCAGGTCTAGGCTGAAGTGAGCTGTGTTTATGCCCCTGCATTTCGGCCCAGGTGACAGAGTGAGATCTTGTTTCAAAAAAAAAAAAAAGAAAGAAAAAGAAAAGCAAGAGCAAAACAAGACTACAAGCATGTCAAACAAAGAGACTTTCTAAAACTCAGTAAAATATAAGAGCATACAGCAAATTCATGATATGCATTCACCGGCAGTTCTTGCTTTGCTCAGTACAGTATTGACTGAAACACATGCATATCAGAACTGTGGAAAATCAGGGTTATCTACACGTATTGCCATTATTTTCTGTGTATATTATGGATAGCCAATAATATTAAAATCTCACAAATTGACAAACTGGGGTGGCTGTTAACAAAGATTTCTTATAATTCTCTATTTTTTCTTCCAGTTAGAACTACTTCAGGATAAAATTTGTGAAGTGAATCCACAGAAACTGAGCAAAATGAAAAAGGAGTTATTGAGTGTGAGGA